>NW_024062953.1:1750000-2045000 GCF_006381635.1 Hibiscus syriacus | reverse complement strand
AATCGCACGCGTTGCGATTTTCATTTTGCATTGCGATTCACTCGTTGCGATTTTCATTTCGCATTGCGATTCTCTCGTTGCGATAGTCATTTCCGCGTTGCGATAGTCTGTTTTGCATTCAACATAATGCAGATTGAAATCAACAAATCAACTATTACATTTCAATCAATTAAACAAGCACAAATATTATGTACACATCAATTAAACAAATCAACATTTACAAATCATCTTTTACAAATCAATTAAACAATCAAAAAATAATAATGAAATCAACTTTTGCACCCAACATCCATTTCACGCAGCTCACTTCAGGATTAACCTGCAGAAACCAAACATTGAATCAACAACACTTTCTACACATCTAAAACCTACAAACAACAAATTATTGAATTCTAGCTACTTAACCAAACATTTTCAAACCAAAAAGAGTAAATATGTTTAAAAACACTTGCATTTGACTTACAAATTGTTTATGGACACTTTCATAACGCGGATGCAGGTAGGCAGCGTCTCGCATATATCGTTCTAGCCATAAAATGCCGAAACCACAAGCCTACTGCACCTCTATCTCTATCGGTGGGAGGTAGAAAATGTGTACTTCCTGTCGTCAAACGCTCCAAGCACATGCATACGAGAGGACCATAATCCCCTCTGGCTTCTTTCGTTTGTTGTGGCGCGGTCTCGTCTCTGATAACTGTAACATTGAACTTCTTTGGCTTCTTATTTCCAGACTTAGTCCAATAATCAATTGCATCCAAGAATTTAGCCAAATGAGAGCTCCATCCCTTAATCATATCTCTCAAATCAGACAATGATATGTAATTTATCATGCTGTCATATACTATTGTCTTTAGGGATGGGAGCTGAAGCTCGACGAGAAGCCAATGAGTACGGTCCAAAACAGGGATAAACACCTGCATCGAAATGTAATAATTCAAATTGCGCACTTATTTATGAACACCTTTAAAATATTTAAACAAATATACTAACCTTATCGACCTCCCACCATGCAGGATAAAGTTTAGCTTTCCATTAGCCAACACATATGATTCCTGTCATTGATTCTTCAAGTGAACTACGTGAAAAGACGTCGGCATAATTGTATATCGCGATTTTTTAATATTTTTCTTCAATTCCTTACAATTAGAAGACGTGTCGCCCATGCATCAATATGTTGTTTTACAAAAAAAGACATATATTAGTGAATTACACAAATTTTAAAAAAAAATTAATCAAACTGAAATATAAGAAATATAAGACTTACCCCCCATCGAAATAGTCGTTGTCTTCAACCCCTAATAATACACCCCACCAAGACCGTTCAATCAACAAATGCATATCATCGTTGAGTTTGTATATGTCAGCGTAACACCCTTAGCTCCGCTCATGTAGATAAAAATCAACTGCGGTCTTAGCCCAAAGGGTATTATCCAGAATTGTTTCCGGTAGTTATTTCCTCTCCACTTCATCTGCCGGAATGGTACTGGCCGGTAACTTATACGAAAGCCAAAAGTCATCCATCATGTCCGGCACGTGAGGGGGCTTCTCAATAATTCGATATATTACGCCGTGTGAATCGGGCTCTAGAATGTTGGGAGGGACCTCTTCAACGATGACAGTAGCCTCTTGAACGGTGGGAGGGGACTCTTACGGATTCTTCGCACTATTGGGATGAACAGAGACGTAATAGCACGTGCACGTCGTCTGATGCGTGAACTCCGTCTTGCAAGAAAAACCCGACGTAGAGCATCCACCTTAGCGGGCCGCTAAAAATAAATTAATACATAAATCAGTAAATAAACAGACATGATATTAAACAGTGAGAACAAAGACAAATATATTTCAAACTTGCACGGTATTCACCCAAGTCATTATTATATCATTTTTCACAAAATGCATCAGATAACATTCCAGAAGTAAGCACTTATATAAACATTTAAAATGACAACATATAGGTTTAGTGCAGGTTCAATGACAACATAAAGAGTAGTAGTTTATTCTTGAAACTTAAATTTTCAACACTGTGAAGTTAGTATTTGTCTTTTGGTTGAAGTAATGCAATTCATTCAAGTTTCAATTTGCAGAAGAATAATAGAATCTGAAACTTAAAATCGCAACGCGAAAATGACTATCGCAACGCGAAAATGACTATCGCAATGCGAAAATGACTATCGCAATGCGAATTTGACTATCGCAACGAGATAATCGCAATGCGAAATGAAAATCACAACGCGATTATAGTTTCGCGTTGCGATTTTGGTTTCGCATTGCGATTCTCTCGTTGCGATTTTCATTTCTCGTTGCGATTCTCTCTTTGCGATTCATTTCGCGTTGCGATAGTCATTTTTCACGTTTCGATTTTAAGTTTCGTGTTGCGAAAGTAAACTATTTTCTTCTACAAATTGAAACTTGAATGGATTGCATTACTTCAACCAAAAGACAAAACAAAGACAAATACTAACTTCAGAGTATTAAAGAATACACAGTTTAGCAGAATTGGCAGCAACCAAACAAATTTACTTTCAACCAAAAGAAAAAACAAAGACAAATACTAACTTCACAATGTTAAAGAATACACAGTTTAGCAGAATTGGCAGAAACCGTACAAATTTACTTTCAACCAAAAGACAAATCAAAGACAAATACTAACTTCACAGTGTTAAAGAATACACAGTTTAGCAGAATTGGCAGCAACCGAATAAATTTACTTCAACCAAAAGACAAATACTAACTTCACAGTGTTAAAGAATAAACAGTTTAGCAGTATTGGCAGCAACTGAATAAATTTACTAAGCAATCTAAGTGAAATGGTTAATCTAAGTGAAATTACTAGTAAATTTATCATCAAGTTAAATATGGAAAATCTTAAACTTACCTCGTTGCGCAGAGTATGAACCTCATTCTGCAACGATACTACCATCTCACGTAGAGCGGCAACCTCACCACGTAAAGTAGACACCTCCACACGCCATGCACCATCGTTATCGCGTAGAGTACCGATCTCCTCACGCAAAGCATTGACCTCATCACGTAACTCCCTTGACTCATCCCGTGGACGTGGAGGTGGAGAACAGGGAGATAGAAGTCGTGGCATCTTTTCCGGTCGCCTATCATGAGGTGATGGTGGAGAAGAGGCTCGATGATGTGACGGGATAGGTGATGGCTCTCGTTGTAGAGGTGTATAGTCGGGTCGATCAGGTGATGGCTCTCGAAGTGGAGGCTGCTCATCATTCGTGCCATCAAAAAATGCTGACTAGCTTGCCACCAATCAGTGGCAAGCTCCGTGGGTGTCAGTCTCTGTAATGGAGTGTTGGCCTCCTAAAAATATAAAAACTCAAACAAAGTTAAACGTCTACTATTAATAACTTGTTTATATATGCTAGTATTTGTGTTTAACTTACATTATTTATTGTCGCATATGGTATTAAGTCTTCCCAATCCAACAGACGTTTCCTCTTCCAGGAAATAGCCCTAGGAATATCATTTGAAGTTTTTAATGCATATGTCTACATGCTGGGGAAAGCCTCGAATATCCAAATCTACAAACAATATAATAACAAACATTAGTAATTGTTAAATAATTAATTATAATTTTGAAAACATTATATAGAAATTCTTACCTTAAAGGCCCAAACAAATCCTGACAAAGTGTATTTCGACCCATCGCCACGCAAACTTTTACGGTCATCAAAGGCATACGATAACTTAGTCCAGGTAGCTTTCCATATATACGAACCCCACGGAAACAGATTCCATGCATTTAGGTCCTCTACCAATAATATTAGCTCCTGAGGAATAGGTTGTCTGGCCTCTCTGCCTAAAAAGCCAGCATACAAAAGTACTAGAAGGCATACTCGGACAACATCGACGTCATTCATCCGAGTAAAACCATCTTTCTTATTAAACAATTTCTTCAGGTCGTCGACGTGTAAGTTCGGCTTCTCTATTGACTTATCAGGAAAAACCCTTGATAACCATGATGGGCGGGTGATATGACGAGTGTACCGGCCTATATCATCGTGTCCGAATCGTAGACCAGTGATTAAGCAGAACTCCTTCCGCCCAAAACAAGTATACGCCGGTGGAAAATGAAACATATCTCTTCCTCACCACGTTGTATATTGTCGGGTAGATCGCTAGTCATGGTCTGAAGCCACAAATGGGTCAAATTAGCATCTCTACCCGGATGTTGTACTCTCAGCCATGGCCCGAAGCAGGTTTCCTCAAACAATTTTCTTTGTGCAGGTGAAAGCTTTAAAGCAATTGTAGTGGCTAGGCTAACTTTATTCCTTAATGTCAATGAAGCCGAAAAAAATTTCTACAAAAACAATAAGCATACCAAGTTAGATATACCAAAAACTACACTGTGAAGATATACCAAAAACAATAAACATAAAGAGTAGTAGTTTATTCTTGAAACTAAAATTTGCAACACTATTTTGTCTTTTGGTTGAAATGAAAATCGCAACGAGAGAATGACTATCGCAATACGGAAATGACTATCGCAACGCGAAATATCGCAACGAGAGAATCGCAACGCGAAATTAAAATCGCAACGAGAGAATCGCAATGCGATTTTGGTTTCGCGTTGCGATTCTCTTATTGCGATTTTCATTTCTCTCGTTGCGATAGTCATTTTCGTGTTGCGATTTTCATTTTCATGTTGCGATTTTGAGTTTAGAAACTATTCTTCTTCTGCAAATTGAAACTTTAATGGATTGCATTACTTCAACCAAAAGACAAAACAAAGATAAATACTAACTTCACAGGGTTAAAGACTAAACAGTTTAGCAGTATTGGCAGCAATCGAATGAATTTAATAAGAAATCTAAGTGAAATGGTTAATCTATTATTGAAATTACCAGTAAACTTATCATCAATTTCAATATGAAAAACCTAAAATAATGCAAAATTTTCAAAATAAAAATAATTAAAAAAACTAACCCTCGGAGGTTGATTTTCCATTTCTGAATGATTGTGAGGGATTTCTGACCGTGAATGGTTGTGAGGGATTTCGCCGGAGATGGGGATGGATTTCGCTGTAGAGAGTGAGAGATGGAGATGGGACTGAGTTGTGATTTTAGGTTTTAGGTTATGAGTTGCGATTACGGGATATACTGTGGACGGTTCAGTGTTCTGATAATTAATATTCGTGTTTGGAATTTGAAAATAAAATGCGCGTAGCGATTCTAATAGCGCTTTAAAAATCGCGTTGCGATTTACGGATACGCGTTGCGATTTTACGTATTGTCGTTGCGATTTACGGATACGCATTGCGATTTACGTATTCTCGTTGCGATTTACAGATACGCGTTGCGATTTACGTATTCTCGTTGCGATTTTACGTATTGTCGTTGCGATTTACGGATACGCGTTGCGATTTTACGGATACTCGTCGCGATTTATATGTTCGCGTTGCGATTTTCATATTCGCGTTGCGATTCTGGAAAATCGCAATGCGAATTTGTACTATCGCATTGCAATTCTTCATAATCGCGTTGCGGTTCTGGGAACTGATTTGCGATTCTGGAGATCGCGTTGCGATTTTTATTTCGCATTGCGATTTTGTTGGTCATTTTGGTAAATACAAAAAAAGTTGGTTAAAATCGTATATTATAAGACATTTTTTTGTCACTGAGACGATTTTCTCTAATATTAATTATATTAACTATAGTTTATAAACTATACTATATAATTTATAAAATATAGTTTATATTAATATTAATTTTATATACTATATTATATTAATATAGGTTAATATTAATATTAATTATAAATAGTTTATTAATATAATTATATAGGGATGAAATTGAAATAATTTAAAATATAGAGATTAATATTAATATTAATTATAAATATTTTATTAATATAAATAGTTTATATTAATGTCCTCATCAATTTGTGCTTGTTTCACTTGGATTGAAGTTTTAATGGGCTTTGGATCAAGGCTTATCAATGGTTGGGATTCGCTTGTGCTTTTAGACATGGATAAGTGATGTAAGCTCCCTTGAAAGTTGAGTCATTTAATGTATTTTTTGAATTTAAAAAATTAAAGCCAAAATTTCACTCATACACCACAAAATCGGTGGTACACATTATATTAGGGTATTTTTTTGTTTTTATTTAATAGTGCATATATATTTGTAATAAAAGAGTGAGTTTATGTATTGGGCCTATGTAAACTAATGTAAATAGACTAGCACTAATGCAAATGAACTTATTTTTGGGTTTTATTATTACTTATTCATAACAACAAAATAAATGGGCTATTAATGTGAATTAATCTAACATTCAACTAAAATACTAATTATGCATATGAAATTAATATGACATGTACTACTATTTATTAACCATATAATATGCAATGTGATATACTAATTATTTAACACCTAATGTAACATGAATTAATAACATGCAATTATTATTTAATACACTATAATACATAATATATGCAACTATATAGTATGCACACTACCTTATGCAAAAAATGAAACTAGATGATGTAATGTATTTAATATCTAAACTATACAAATATATATATATTATGTCCACAATATTTATTATATTTTATACTATAATATGAAATGCTACGTGCATGTCACCACTCGGATAAAATGGGTGATAACATTTATGTGGTGAAAAAATTGAAGAACTTGTTGTAATTTTCAAATTGCATCAACAATCTCAAGATATCTTTCAAATTACATTTTATCATTATCGGTGATGATTCTTTTGCAAAGATACTTGATGAAATAAAAAAGCTATTAAAAATGAGTATGAACTAGAATAATTAAAGGCTTTTATTATGTCATGTTATTGTAATGTTGGCATCTATTTCAATACAAAAGCTCGATGAAGAAATTTATGGTAGCAAAGTTAGGCTTTTAGCCTTATAACATTTTTGTTATAAGATCTGAGAGCTTAAAAAATACTGCTTTTTTCTTTTTATTGTATTCAACTTGAATTAACTCAAGTGTTATTTAAATTTTATATAAAATGTTATTTAAATTATCATTATCAATTAAATTTATCTTTTATATTATGTTTTATGAAATTACCGTCCAACTCAGTTAGTAGAGCACAAGGCTCTTAACCTTAGGGTGGTGGGATCGAGTCCCACGGAGGGCATTTCATAATTCGGAGGTCTCTCACAGAAGCTGCTCTCAACCTGGCGTTACCAATATTCATTTATTATCAAATTAATTATCATTTCATTGCCAAAATTATTTGTATTAATAATGTAAAACGCTAATATAAATTACATAATAAATACTTACATTATTAATACTATTTTTTCTTTACATAAATTAAGCTATATAATTTACATAAATTAAACTATATTAATTTACATTTAATCATTGTTCAATGTCAATATTTTTATTAATCATGTTTTATATAATATATATTTAAATAATTTTATTAATTTTATTAAATAATTTTATATAATAGATCTATTTATTAATTTAATTATCATAATAAATATTTTATTATAACATTTAAAAATTAATCATATTAATATTTTAATTATATCATAAACTCAAAAACTCATAATTTTATTAAAATCTTATAATTTCATCTTTTGTAATATATAAGTCAGATAAATATCAGATCAGGTCAATAACAAGTCGGGTCATTTACAGGTCAGATTAAAAACAGGTCGGGTAATATCAGTTATTTATCAGGTCAATCTCGGGTTCGGGTTCATATCATTCGGATGCAGGTCGGGTTCGGGTATCATTTTTTCGATTGAATTCGGGTTCAGGTCGTTCTCAGATCGAGTGCAAGTTGGATTCAGATCTACAATTTTCAGGTCTAACTCGGATTCAGGTAAATACCAATTTCGACTCGAGTCGATTTAGGATCGTTACATCCCAGGTTAAAAACAGTTTTAACTCAAATCGGTTTAACTTTTTACAGCCCTAGCCTCAAGACTTTTTCCTTGTTTGTGACGGTGAATCTTCCTTAGCCATGGATTTTGGAAGCAATGAGGTGCAATTTGCCCTTTTATTAACTTTTTTAATGGAAAAACATGATAATGAGAACATTAAAATGACTGTTGAAGCTGTTAATTTCATATTTATAGCCATCAATCACTGCATCCATGGTTAGATCTCACTATTCTATCAACTCCATAAAAGAAAAATAAATTAGCTGATTCGATTCTCACGTGTACATGGAATAAAAGGAAGTAGGGTAGTAGATTGTCTCTAATACCAAATTAAGATCAACTTTACGTTCGACAGTCAGAATTATGAATTGTCCATACCACTCGAGTGATTCAAGAAAACTCTCAACTTGGGTGATTCCAAATCCTCCTGTCCCCCTTGCATCTGTGATTGTCCTCCTCTTTCTTCTCAAGATTGCACCTGGTATCCCTCCTTTTTCTGATTCTGGGTTGTTGTCGAATTTTGGTTTTAGGGTGTAGTTAAGGAATACCCATTTTGGGAAATTTAAAGTCTTGATCCGCTTTTTGTTTGCTAATTTTGCATTTCTGAGCTTTGGGAATGTTATGTTACAGTGGTTCTTGATTTGGGTTTAGAATTGTTTGTTATTCTTTGTGAAGTTCTTGTTTCTACAATTTGGGGTTTTAATCTATTGCTGCTGTTGATGTCTCTGCTTGGTTGTTGATATGCAAGTAAATCCAAATTTGTGCTTGCTTAATCAGATATTGAGTTGAGCTGCTGTTGTATTATGGAACACCCAATCTCACAAGAGGTAGCTCTTGTGTGACAAAATTGTAAATAGTTTCGGGTCTGATACCTTGCATGTCGAATATGAGCCTCCGCACCCGAGCACTATGTCCATTTCTATGTGCACAATAACTCTGTTGATATTACTTGAATGAAGATTGCCATGTCTATATGAATCTCCGATTTGTATGCCAGGAAGTATGTTGAATGCAATAACATATCATAGGAAAGAATATCAGTTCCCTTTGTCTAGTTATTTTGATCCTTCTCCAGGTTTTACGTCGAGGACGGTGAAACGGTCTTTACGTTTCTGGAATGACTATCAGTACATCATAGCACAGCTTGTTAAATAAGCTGGTTGCATTGTTATATTTGTAAACTAACTTCATTTCTTTCACATCTAATGTTACTACTTCTCGTGTTTGGACTATATTACCGTGCCGAATCTGAAGCTTCTTATGCATTTATGCTGTTGGTTTTCCTTGTTTCGTGATTGCGCTTGTCTCAGCGGCTATTGTAAAAAGTTTGTCAAGTGTTCATGTGTTTGCTACTTATGCATTTATGCTGTTGGTTTTCCTTGTTTCGTGTTTCTGCTTGGCAACTGTAAAAAGTTTGTCAAGTGTTCATGTGTTTGCTACTCGAAACATAGGTTATCACTATGTCTGTCTTTTGTGATTTTGTTCTTCTTTTGCAGGATTGACCAATCTCTCAGTCACAGGTTGGAGTTTATTCTCTCGAATTGGTTAACTTATTTCTTTGTATTCAACTTTTTAATCGAAAATCATGTATGCCTGAATCGAACTATGTCAACACAGATTGCGGAAGCAATGACCCTGATCTCAAACAAGAGATGGAGAAGCAATTTGTGGACCTTCTGACGGAGGAGTTGAAGTTGCAGGAGGCTGTTGCCGAAGAGCATTCCCACCATATGAATATCACCTTTGGTGAGGGTGGCTTCCCAGTACCAAAAGGAGGTGGAGAAATGTATCGCAGCCACCGAAACCTGTGAGGAAGCAAGAGAGCGAGCCGAGGCCTCGCTAATCAGGGAGAGGAAAGTTACGACATTGTGGGAGCAATGGGCTCGTCAAATGGGTTGGGGAGGGGAATAAACACTGCGTGTGGTCCATTCAATTTTCCTAGGCTAGAAAGATTCTTGCAAACAGGCAAAGCAAAGTTGCTTGGTTAAATCTTGTTGGGGCAAAAGCCCCCAGAATCACTCCCTCCCTTCTGTATTTTCACCTGTTTTAACTGTCATACTATACTACTGTGTGGACATATATATATTTATATTTCACATATAATCAAGTATTATATGTACTAAAATTATGTTTATAAATGTTTTCAACATCCATACAAACACGATGAGTTCTTCGATCACAATAACTACGAATAAAATTATGAGAAAATGGACACGAAAGAAGCTAAAACTATGAAAAGCTCAGAAACTATTCCAGACCAGTGTAATAAGGACATGAAAAAGGAATTCCAAAAAGGAGGGACAGAGAATCTCACTAGAAATCAATGGGGGGGCACCTGAGAATAACTTACATAATGATACAGACACCTACAAAGAGTAGGCTTATGGCCCTTTTCGCCGTCTTTTATCCGAGAATCAGCATCAATGACAATCGGCATAACTGTGTCATATACATGACCCTAGGGGGATGCATCAAATCCAAATTCCCCATCCATCAACATGGTCTCGTTATTCTGCTCCTGCATTAGATAATGCAGTTTTTAAAGAACTTATGTTCATAACAACTAAGTATATTTAAAACATACACAACGGAATCAAACTGCAAAAGCATTCTCATACCGGTTTAATCATGGAACTCATTATGATGTCCAAGGATTCAATATTATTTTGACCGAAATCATTTAGTGGCTTTGTCTGCTCGAAGAGGAAAACTTCATCAGACCCCAATCTTGAGTCGAAAGCCGATTTCCCACCTTCAGGATGCTGAACATAAGAAGCATCACCATTTAGTTGACCGAAGAAAGAAACGTCAGTTGTTTTGCTGTTGACAGCAGCAATGCTTTGGTCCAACATAGACCCACTTGCAGCAACCAGGGAATCCATCCTGCCGAACGAATTGCATTCTCCCATCTGTTTCTTTGCCGCATAATCTATATCGTGAATTACATTATTAATCGGACCGACTTTGCACTGCACGTCTCCTCTAGAGTCGTCCAGACATGCCGAATTGGCCATGGAAGAGGAAAGATCGATGGGGCTGTTATTTATGTGAGAGCTCCTCCAAGAAACACTTTCTTGCAAATTATTAGTCTGCAACTGCTCATGACTAAAAGCTCCACTTGTGGACAACGAACTCGATGAGAAATTGGATAATTGAACAGTGCTTTGCCAGTTTCCGTGGCATCTAACACCCATGTCAAATGATACCCGATTTAATGATGCCGCACCAAGTGATGATTGATTTCCGAATGCATCACTATGTTGTGCCGGTTGTGTGTTTGCTAGTGACAACAGATTGCCTGAGGCCGTAGATAGAGAACTGCTCGAGCTACCAACCGTCACTCTGGCATCTGGGAAATTTTTGGCAACACCAAAAGCATTCGGATTATTAACAGGATTAAATTCTCCAAAGCGGTTAGTGGACTTAATCTGCGATAGTTGGTTGAGTTCCATCGATGTTGGGACCGCTTGAAATAGAGTTCCATTTTGATTCTGGCTTGACGGCAACACAGCTGGCTGAATCTTCCCGAGACCATTGTTGGAATTGTTCAAGGTTTGAGAATGTCCCCGTTGAATCAAACCAGAAGAAATCCCGTGTAGGCTTGAAGTCACTGAGGAGTTCAGTCTACCAAACATCCCACCAGGTTGATAAGATGATAGAGTACACTCGAGTGCCTTCCGGGTCCAGCCATTGTGCGAAAATCTCCAAAGCCATCCAGTGAAGCCATACGCAAGTAAGACGGATCTCTATTGCCTAATGCAGCAACCATGTTTGCTTGCTGGGTTGCAACAGTGCTGAGTCTTTTCAGGTAAAGCCTATATTTCTACAAGGCGACATAAGACAGAAAGCTTAAAGAGGAGACTCTAAGGAAAGCTTAAAGAGGAGACTCTAAGGAAACTAAAGGAGACATTAATTAGCTTATTGTAAGTGAAGCTCTTCTAAACACCGGCAGTTCTCTTTAACAGAACATCGAATTTTTCCATAGAACCGACCTCCTAATAACAAGATCCCATGTATGCTTGTTATTGCAAGGTTGGAATCATGATGCGAAAAATAAAGAGCAAAGGGGCTTACCTGTAGATGGCTTGCCACATTTTCCCTTGAGAGTCCTTCAACATTCATAAGGTCAAGAATTTTCTTCGGAACAGACTCTGCATTTGAATAAAGAGAGAGAAAAAAATGTAGTCAGACATGAACACTTATCTGAATATAAGACACTGAACAGCCGAATACTCACTGTCAAGACCCAAATGATTGACGGCTGCAACAAACTTCCTATGCATCTCGACAGACCAAACAACTCGAGGCTTCTTCTGAGTTGAAGGATCCTCATTCTCATCTTCATTATCATCATCCTCTTCTTCCTCATCTTCACTTTTGTCCTTACGCTTCTTAAAGAATTTTTGGTCGGAACTGCCCATCAATGTTTGGCCAGCTTCTCCGGTTCCTCCCTGAGCCTTATCATGATACGCGGCGAAACTTGATCCTTGGAACCGGGTTTCTTTCTCCTGACCACATGCTGCCATATGTTCTTTAACTCCTCAATGCGAACGGGCTTTAATAAGTAGTCGCAAGCACCATGTGTAATCCCCTTCATTACAAGCTCAGTATCACTATGAGCTGACAACACTGGGAAGCGGGAATTAGTCGAGAAAAAGCATTACGGTTAAAGGTTACCGATTACCCATCCCCCCGGAAAAAAAACACATAGGGTTAAGTGCTTACTGATTACGGGTAGGTCCATTTCAAGCCCAACAAGCTCAAGAAGCTTAAAGCCATCCATATCTGGCATGTTAACATCAGTGATAACCAAGTCAAATCTCTTCCTGTTTTCCCTCAACATTTTGAGGGCTGTAATTGCCTGATTTGTTGTGGTAACTGCAAGACAAAAGCCATAAATGATATGTCAAGAGTCAAACCTTGCATGCTACAATTACAAAGATCCATATTAAATGCACACTACAATCACATAATTAACCCGAGGAAAGGACACATTGACGCAATTTACCAAACACCTTACAACCAAGTCTCAAAAAGGACTGACCTTGATATCGGCATTTACGGAGCAGATTTTCCAAAACTTTCAGGCAAATAGGATCATCATCCACGGCTAAAACACGCATACCAGCTGGAAACCGATGCTTGCCGCCATCTTCACGACCGGAACCACCCATTTTCTCCTCCATAGTCATTTATGAATAATAATAACAATGAAAGAGAAGGAACTGAAACAACCCAGATGAGAAAACAGAACGAAAACAGAGACCACAGCCGAAGATTTCGATGTTTTCAAATTTATCCACTATTTTAGAAACTTCTAAATAAAACCCAGATAGCCAAAACCCAAAAAAAAAGGAAGTGCAAGGACAAAGACTGAAAGTAAGAATTGGAAACTAGAACTGTGTTTAGAAGAAGAAGAAAAATAAAAGCTTTGCAGGTGAAAGGTATAGGAAGGGGCAATGATGTTGATACCCCGAAACAGAGTAAAGATGTTTCAACTCTCCAACAAAACATACGACTTTTAGAAAGAAGAAAAAAAAAATTCTTTTAGATTGTTGGGTGCAAAATAAAGCATTACTCTCTTCCTCTTTTTCCCTCGGTTTTTGTTCAACTCATTTCCTATCTCTTCCCTGTATTTCAGTATTTGTCTTCAGCTTTTTCTTGTCAACCAAACAGATAGAATTCTTTTATTTATTATTTATTCTTGGATAAACTATACAAATGGTCCCAAACTTTCATTACATTTTTAATTCACTTCATTATGGGCACTATAATTTGTTGTTAAGAAATGTTAATGTTTTTTTCTCTCAAAAACTCATAAAATGTTCTGATTAATTGATAACCGTCGGTTCCCTTTCGTATGTATCGTAATTATTCGACATTCTTATGATGATTGTCATCTCTAAAACAACATTCACATACTCAAGAGCTTCATCATCTTTCCACGATCTTAAAACCATTCATCATCATCATTTTATTGATGTATCAAACACAAACACAATCACAAGTCACAACCATTATAAATAAAGAAATCAACCCCAAGATGTCATCCACAATCCTATTCAATCATTGTCTAGAGCTACAACCACTAATAGAAGCAAATAACAAATAACAAAAAAAAATAAGTAAAGAAAAAAGAAAGAAAAATATTCTTCTCCATTTTGGTGAGTATTTTTTATGATCAGCGATTGTCAATTAATTCTAGCTGTGGAAAAGTTTGTTTGACCATAAGATTAATATAGTTCAGTTTTAAGTTGATTTGAAGATTGATAGTGACAAATCATAAAATTTTAAATTTAAGTTTTTGTTGAAATTTGATGAGATTTAAAAATATTCCGACGAGTTTGAACTGATGAAAAAAAATATGAATAATTTGATGATCTTTTCAACCGTAAAAGTCATCAAACGATGATAAAAATGGCGATAAAAGGAGGAACTACACTAATTTCAAGTCTGAAAAACTTAAAGTTTTTTTAAAAATAGGACTTTAATGTATTATGTTGGTATTTCTTAAAAAAAAATTACAACAATAACCGTGGAAGCAAATTAAAATTATATTACAAGTTTTCGATGTTTGAGGAACAAAATGCAAGTGCCTAAATAGTTATGTTTAAAAAATTCAGCTTTGTTTTACTTTGTTCAACAAAAATCGATTTTAAAGGTAAAGTAATAAATTATGTTGAAATGATTGGTCACTAATATTTTAAAATTGTAAATTAATTACTAAATTTATTTAATTGTTATAAAATAATAATTTGCAATGTTATAATAAATTAAACATTTTGATAAATGTAATGATCGTTTTGTAACAGTTTGATAAATGTAATGATAATTTTATAATCATTCAAAAACTATAATGAGAATTTTGTAACTTTTAAGTTTAATTATCAAAATTATCATTTCGATAAATTACATCATACATCCTCAAACTATTATAAGATTCTAAATTGGTATCAACTTCAAAATATTCTAATGTAGTTCTCCAATTATGCATATCAATTCTATTGTGTCCTTCCATTAGTTTAGACATCAACTTGAGTATTGAATGTCGACTTAGATGTGCGAAGCACATTTAAACTACATGGATCAAACTCTAAATAGTGTCAGTATGATACATGGATCGTTATTTTTTTCGTCGGTTGATTCAATTTAAAAAAAAAAAAACTAAAGTTCGAGTGAAAAAAAGCTAAAATGATTTTTATTGAAAAGATCGAGGGTAAAAAAGTCATTAGATAGTTGAAATATCCTGATAATTTTGAAAATATTTCTTATGAATCAAACCATCTTTTGATTGCTTTTGCTTATCCCATATTGTATGTTACTTATTTTCCACGTTTTCTAGTCAAATAATTTCGTTTGTTTTTGTCATGTTTATGAATATTTATGAATCAAAGCTTTATATATATATTAGTGTCTAATTATGTAGTGTAAAACTAAAAAGTTTTATATCTTTTTAAGATCCTTAGATTCGAGAAATCAAAGATTGAAATTAAAAATAAGAAATAAGAAGATATTCACTTGGAAGAAAAACAATGAGTTAATTTCATCATTTGATTTCCCCTCATTGAACAATTCCAAAAAGTGTAAAACTTTTTAATTTTACAATAAGATTTAAGTGAATATTATCTCTCTCTCTCTCTCACACACACACACACATTTATATATATATAACTCAGATATTTACACGAACAAAAGTGAGTAAAAAGATGACTCTTATCTCTAAAAGTTTTAAGGTTTGAGCACGTCGCTTGCAAGATTGTTTAAGTGTTCATTGTCGAATGATTGAGAATCTTTCGAACATGTACTATTTTGAAACCGCACTAATAAAAAATATATATTTTGCATAAAAAACAATTTTTTTAGTGTAGATGATCTTTTTATACATGTTCACACATGTGATGCACTGCCCATTCCTAATTTACATTTAACAATGTTAATTAGTGTTATATATATATTACAATTTTTAATAAAATAATAAAAAAAATGCTATTTTAAAAAGTTGTTTAAAAATTAAACATGAACTTAATAAAAAATAATGAGATAAGCATGATACATTTAAATACAATTGATATGATATTTAATACAGTTCCCCAAACCCTTGAGCTTTGGGTGAAATCAGATATTTTTTATGAAGAATTAAAATCGAATTATAAACTTATAAGTCATTTTCGCATCAAAATATAATTTAATTATGTATTCATTTAAAATTTTATAATTTTTAGAATGACTTGTATATAATTTTACCATTTTAGGAGAGGATAATCCCCTTAGCTTCGGCACTTCATAGGTCCTAACTAGTTCACTCTTTATAAATACAACATATATTCTACTGCACTAACATCTCATCTAGCATTGTTTTTAGAAAGTATTTTTGGGGTCAAAAAGCATTTCGGAGACAAAAACAATATTGAACATATAAATTTTCTTTAAAAAATTGTGTTTAAAAGATTTTTTTTACATTTTATTATTCTATAATGTATTTATTTTATAATTTTTGTCAATATAAAATTATTATTTGTGAGTTTCAAATTTTCATATCTCATAATGTCAATTTTTTATAAAATTATTTTAAATTTTATATATTTTCATGAAACACATGCAATCGTTATAAATTGATTTATTTTTGAAATGATCTATTACATATAGTATAATATTAAAAAATTAAAATATCATTTAAATATATTATTTAGCATTATAACATAATATCTAAAATAATCATTTATATTCTTAAAAGTACTTTTAACAATATTTAGCCAAAAAAGTACTTTTAACAATAATATTAAACGCTTAGATCTTAAACTGAATAATTTAAAAGTGATTTTTCATCGAATATTACAAAAACAATACTGGATCAATCCTACCACTCGTGAGTGATTAATCATGAGTTAAAAATTATTACAATAATAACTAAATTAAAATTTGAAATATGATTTCACATAAAAATATATAAAATACAATACAAGCTTACAATTTTACATGAAAACAATAACTCTTGATAGTGGTGTACAACTTGTAAAGAAGGAATCATTGGCACTTTATAGAAAAATAAAGTAAAATATGAAGGGGAGGTGATTCCCACGCAATCAAGAGGAGCGTGAGAAAGTGGTTGTTGAGTGAATAGGTCAGCGTTGCCTCGAAACATAAAGTACCCAAAAAAAGTACGTTTATTTGTGACAGAGATATCCACGTGTTCTCTTTCTATTGGGTATGCGGTTAACGGCATGGGACCAGGGGTTCATATTCCAAACCCCAAAATGCAAAACGGCGGCAGCAGCCTTTTTGTGATAACGACACGTCGGTCGCGGGATATCAGAGGCAAGGACTTGCCGAGTGGGCTCCACATCGTATAATATGGTTAAATTTTTTTGTTAGTACTTGTAGTCGTTGTGTAGTTTAATTTAGTCCTTATAAAATTTCAATCATTGTCTAAATAATAATTCTGTTTTTTTTAAGAAAATACAATTCTGAAATCTTTTAAATAAAATTAAATTATATGTTAGTTTTAGATTTAATTTTTATTCTTTAATGTGAAATTTTAAGACATAATTTAATTATATTATCTTTATATTTTGATTTGGATTTATATTTCAACTTTTTTTAAAAATACAAATATCAAATTAATCAAATTAAAATAAATATAATAAAGAATTAATTACATCACACATATTAAAACTATAATCCCTATTTTAAATGAATCCTTAAACTTTTAATTATTTTAATTACATCCCAAAACTATAACTTGCATTCTGAAAGGTTGATATTCTAAACAATATCAATGAGTGTACTAATAATAAATATATATAATTGTATACATAAAATGTACTAATAGTGAATTTATATTTATAAAGGAACCATTTAAAATAAGGGTAAACTACATATTTAGTCTCCCAATATCACTTTGATTTTGGTATGATCACTCAATTATTTTTTTAAAATTATACCTAATATTATGTTTTGGTTTCATTTTGATTACCCTCCATTAAAAAATTAGTGATAATGTTGATGTGTCATTCAAAAAAGTAAAAAATCATCATGTCAACAATTTATTTATTTTTTAGTGACAGGCGACCAAAATGAAACCAAAACGTAACATTAGGTATGATTTTGAAAAAGATAGTTGGATGACCAAAATAGAACCAAAGTGTTAATTGGGTGACTAAATATGTAGTTTATCATTAAAATAATTGAGGAGTCGATATTTTTTGTTGTTGTTGTTGTTGATAATATATAGTAAATACAAGGTAATATCTGTTCAAAGATAACTCTTAACTATTTGACGTCGAACGCTCTATTTATTATATAACTATCAACCATTTGACATATGAAAATAGAGGTAATTGCACAGGATGTCCCAAATTATAACTTATATTTTTAATTAGTTCTTAAATTATAAAATATTCTATATTAATCCTTGAAGTATGATCCCATCCTAAATTAGTCCTTAAATTTTAAAATATTTTATTTCAGTCCTCAAATTATTAATATCTTTCAATTTTGATTCTTACGTTAACTTGTAATTAACCCTATTTATTATATAAATTAATTTTT
The DNA here is from genome assembly GCF_006381635.1 of Hibiscus syriacus. Lineage (NCBI taxonomy): Eukaryota > Viridiplantae > Streptophyta > Magnoliopsida > Malvales > Malvaceae > Hibiscus > Hibiscus syriacus. The sequence continues at coordinate 2,026,564 of NW_024062953.1, read as the reverse complement.
TTTAAGGTCATGAGATTTGAGCATGTGTAAAAGATTTACATGACCTTAAAAAATAGTCAATTATTTAGAAGGATATAATAATAAAATGATCGGAATGGAATGATACTGGTAGTTTGATGATTGATATAAATACTTAACGTGTATGGATGAATTTAGAATGAGATCATAGTGTGAAGACTAATATATAATATTTTAAATTTAAAAACCAGTTTAAAATAAGAATCACAGTTTGAGAACTTCTTGTTTAATCAACTCAATGAAACTATTAAGATAAACATATTTGACATTTCATGAGAGTTTTAAGTTGATTATCATGTAAATATAATCATAGATAAAAATGGTCATTTCATAATAATTAAAGCTTAATCCATTATTTAGAAGCCATACGCAAAAAGCATATATGTTGAGGCCAACAAAGTGAGAAATGTAACGTGTGATGAAGCAAGTTGCTTAGCGATTAATTAGTACTTTGATGGCATGCAGCGAATGCTGCTTTGACGGTGAAAGGCGACAGGATGAATTGAGAGCAGTTGAAACATTCATCTCCTAAAATTATTATATATTTTAATATTTTTATTATTTATTGATAATCTATTTTCACCTTAAAATTTTATATATTCGTTTCTTCTTAAAATTTTAAAAATTCTCCGTTAATGTAAAATTATGCATTAGTTCTTACATGACTATGTCTTCTTTCTTTCGATGTCTATTTGGTTTTATCACCCTTCCACCCATCCAAGAATTTAGATTTAAATTCAAAATATTATATACAGTAAGAGTTAAAGTGCATCCTTGTTTCATATATTTTTAAATAAGTAGGCTAATTTATTTTAATAACTAAGATTAAAACTTTTAGATTTAAAATAAGGCATTTTTTCTTTAATTTTTTATATTTTATTATTAATTTCAGTTATCAATTTTCACTTATCAAACTATTTAAAAAAGTATAAAATCAAAAAGTTTTATATATTGTAACACCCTCAACCCGTACCCGACCTGGATATCACATTGACTTTTCAAAACATTTACTTGTACAAAATAGTGAATAATTTTAAACTTTCACCAAATACAACCGAATAATTTACATAAATTATCTCAAAACAGTTTATAAAACTTATTAGCGCATAAACGGTTTAAAGCTTTAGTTACATGCCAACACTATTTAATATAAGAAAGATAACCTACTATAAAATATCTTCTGATCTGATTTCGGATAAAGCTATGTTATCTCAGATGTCTATCCTTGCTCTTCACACTTCTTTGATCCTACGTGTGAAACAATAACACGCTAATTCTTTGACTTAGTGAGGCATATAAAGCATATAATATAAACCATAAAACATTTCATATAACAAATGCATACATGCACATATGTCATCATGATCAACACAAACATCTTTATCATGATCTCTATCATTATCATTAACCCATTTAAACATGTTATCGTGTACTTAACCTTTGTAACATGCCATCTTGTACTTACCAAACGAAGATATCATATAATACATTTCACTCAGAAATACACACAATATCACATATAAATCTTATAATATATTTCATATAACAAAGCATATACATCACATACAGTGTATTCATGTTATCTCTTTAATATCCCATGTACTAGCCCATGTATACTTTTGATATCTTTTATAGGCCCATGTATAGTACTAAGAACTTAAGGTATGCGAGTACTTTGAGGTTGTGCACACATATGCTGTCACCACAGCTCGTATAAGAATCCACTGAGTGGCACGTGAAATCTATGTCCCGAAGGACATCATCTATGTCCCGAATGACGTCATTTGTGTCCCGAAGGACATATGTAACCCTCGACTCTTGGCATGCCAACTATACCACTAGCTCTCATATCACATAACATGGGCATTATCATTTATAACAGTTCACATCACTTGTATCATATAAACATGTAATCTCATAACTATTATCATGTAGCTTGTATAACATTCTTGTATGATCTCATAGATCTTTGTCATATAACCCATATCACATAGGTTCATATCATATCACATATATCACATGTGCATGTAATCATGTAGATCGTATCATATAGCTTATATCATTTCTCATGTGTTCATATAAACACATATGCCATATCTTGCTCACATATAAATGTATTCACACCAATCGTGATCACATAGAATAACATGTGACACATATTCTCATTTTCATGTACTCATGCATAGATAACAATCATATCAATCATATGTTTGTACTTATGAAATCATGCATTCAAATATGGGAAATAGACTTAACACAAATCCTATCCAATGTATAAAACATCCATGTATAATGTTATGTATGCATCACAAATCAAATAACATTTTAGGAGTTACTTCTTATCATAGTAACTCCGTCACTGGCTCATCGCAAGCCAATGTTCGTTCTATAACACAAGTACAAATTAAACTTCAACTCACTTGACACTTTATATATCCAAAAGATTTCTCACTATAATCCACAACAACCCTTTTATACTTGACTTGTCTTAGTCACAAATCAATCACGATCTGTACAAATCACAATTTCATAACGATACATATGTTAGTATTGTACTAACATAACACATCCACAAAACAAAATCCATAAGATACTTGAAACTCATTTTCTATCAAAATACTTAACACTTAATAATTCCTTTTAACATTGGCACCAACTTTTCCAATTTACACAAAATGGTCATTCACCATTTTATCACTTAAATTTTAAATACCAAAAATTCAGTACTGAAATTATTACCAACCACTTACTTTTACAAAGATACAATTATATTTAAGCACCCCAACTATGAAATGTTGCACTTAAATCACCAATCTTTTCAAACTTCTAAAATGGTCATATTTCACATCTAAACGCTTATTTCAATTCCAAAACAACAATTTACAGTATAATACTTCAACTATTAAACAATTATATAACCATTCCCAACTTTTCTAAAATTACCAAATTGGTCCCCCAACTTTTCAAAAATTACAAAATGGTCCTCAAATTTTTGTAAGACTTTTAGAATACTTCCTACATCATTTTCAGACCTTATAAAATTTTTCCATAATTTTTCTCACTCCAATAACCCATGGTCGAATACTTTAACACTTAAAACCATGTTTTCATGATTTTATTCGATTTTGATTCGATTCAAGCATGAAATCAACTTTCAATCAAGCTTATAACATCTCTACAATAAAATCCCTAATCAACTCTCATTGAACACAAAGTTCTACAATTTCCTCTTTTGACCGAATTTAAAGAATAATTTCTAGAAAGATTGAATATGTTTTAACCATAAATCAAGCTTGAAAATGAATATACAACCTCTAATTCATCAAGATTTATCATCAATTTCATGAATCTCATCATGAACATAAACCCTTAGATTTGGGATCTTTTAAATCCAGCAAGATTAGAAAGAAATATTGGTACCAAATGATAGCATTTTTCGCGTAGAACAATTTTCTATTTCACGGCATTACTCGAAAACCAAAGAAAATTGCTCAAAAATAAAAACAAATATTTTTCCCTTACCTTTGAAAACTCACGGCAATGGAGAGATGATAAACAACTTTGGCATGAAACTTCAGATATTTTTCATGCTTATCTACCTTTAAATTATCCTTTAATGAATATTAAATTCATTAAATTGGAAAATATCAATTTATCCTTAATAAAACTTTATAATTACCTTTAAAACTATACACCTCAACCTTATCATCTTTCAAACAAAGACATCTCAGCCTTATCATCTTCCAATAGTAAAAGATGAACAAAATATTTTCTCACTTTACCATTTTTCCCTTGAAATTTCAAAAATTATAATCTGCCACTTTAATCCAAAGGTCCAAATTAAACATGGAATTAAACCATTAAATATTATTTTTAACATTTTAAAAATGTAAAAAATAATATATTTATTTTCTTATTTTCGTGACCAATTTGTAAATTTTTAAAATTACCATTTTGTCCTAAACTTTTCAAAGTTTATACTTTGATTATTAAACTTTACAAATTTATAATTTGGTCACTAATTAAATCCATTTATGGAATAAATTATTTTGGGAAAAGTACCAAAATACTACTTATGTCTTTAAAATTTTCCCAATTTTTACTTTGACCATTAAACTTTCAAAATTTACATTTTGGTCACTAGCCCGCTTTTTGGGATGTTACATATTTTGTCTGCAGGTATTTCAATCTTTGAATTTGATATCATTAACTTATTTTTATTTTGATGATATGATGCTTCATAGTGTGTGATACATAATTTTGAATCTGATAATATATTATTTTAACTTGAGAAGTTGGGTTCTATGAAGAAGAATGGAATTGGATGATGATTTTTGTGATGGGATTTGTTGAGTTGGTCTTATGTCATAATCACACCTCGACAAAACTGACCCACTGCATATAGTGATCAGACACTACCACCTCGTTTGTTTCTAACAACTCTTGTCCCACAATTTTAAACAAGGCTTGTGAGATTAATGACTACAATAAAGCAAATTGAGACATTCTTTAATTTTCCAATTTACTATGCTTTAATAATAAAACAATAAATTAAGCTCATATTAATCCCCGTAAGTGCTGTTGCTGCACTTCAAGCAAACAATCACAGTTTCCATCAAATAAACTTCTTTTTATCAATATTAAATTCAACTTACAATCTTTATAATTCATATTACATATAACCACTAATAAATAATCATAAAATAGTAAAAATAAATTTATCTAAAAAATACCATGGATAGAAGAAAAAAGTTTCACTATAATCGAGGATAATTATAAAAAGATTATATAATAATACTTTAAACCTTAAGATCTTAGATATATATAATTGTTTTGTTTAAAAATTATATATAAGATATAAAACAATAAAGTATCATTATAATGATATTAGGTAATTAGTATTTTAGAACTATGGCTCACATGTTTTTTTTTTTAAATAGAAGGAAGCCGTTGTTTATGTGCAAATTGTGTCGACTAATGTGGCTGCCATAATGAGCAAAGCAACACGTTCACACACAATTACTCAATAATTTAATATAAATGAATATTTTTAAAGTAAAATATTTAAATAAAGATCTAATCTTTTAAGGTGTTTTACCTTTTAAAATAAAGGTAGAGTATACAAATGGTCCCCTGATTATAAGGTGTTGCTTTGTTGAATCATCTCATTATTAATAGTTATAAAATGGTCTTCAACTATTAGACGTTGCTTTGTTGAGTTCTCGAATTATTAAAAGCTACAAAATTGTCATCCGACTGTTTATATGTTCCAAACACACCCTTTTTCATTAAAATTTTGGCAGACATTTGAGTTGAATGTTAATCTATTTTAGTTGTTTTTTTGTTTGAATCTTCATTTATATTATATTGTTGAGTCAATACTTGAAACATTATGCTGGTTAGCCATTGCTCAAAAGCAATGGCGGCTATATCAGTAGACATTATTAAAATATAATTTTATCGTATATCACAGTATGTTAACTTCCAGCTTAAACGGAAGTTAATTTTTTAACAAAAAATTATAATTTTGGAACATATAGATAGTTGGATGAACATTTTATAACTTTTAATAGTTAAGAGATCTAACAAAGCAATATCTTATAGTCGAAGATCGTTTGTGTACTTTATCCTTAATAATTAAATAAAGATTTAATTATTTTAAAAGATTAAATCTTTATACGAATAATCTATGAAAGATTAAATCTTTATTTGAACATTTATATTTTTTTAAGAAATTTCTCACAATTTGCTTCTTGAATACGTTCTTAGTTTATATGGTTTAGGGTTTATAGGATAATTACATAAACAGAAAAAAGAAAAGAAAGAAGATATGACGCTTCACGTGTAGTATATTTTAGCATGTTGTGGAAAACAACTTACCCTAAACTCTAAAAAAACAAGAAATGTGACTGATTCCATTTAAAATAATAATTAAAAACTATTGAAAATCCAATAAAAATGCTAAAAATTGTTGGAACATTAATTAGCATAAATGTATATTTAGTTTAATAACAAGAAGGGGTAAATTACAGTATATATCATCGACACCAATATACCACTTATATCATTAACGTAGTATCTACATCAATAGTCATCTTTCTATTACAGAGTTAACAATCGAGTGATATAATTAAAACAAAATGAAAGCTCAATACTTTAATTGAAATTTTAATTATATAAATAGTATAACGTCTGAAGTTTATCCAGATAAAAAATAAAACTTCTTCTTTCTATTTCTTCACAAACAACATTTTTAGTTTAAGAAAAAGATGTTTATTTAGTGAGATTTTTCGATGTTTGATTGTTATATAGATCTTGATATATTTAGAGTCTACATATGTCAGATCTGTAAATGATTGATACTATTTTTTCTAACCTCAAGACAAATATCATATTTTTAACTCTTTTACACTCGACTGAAAATAAGGATGACAATCCTTACGGCTTCAAACCCGATGTCGAGATAATTTATCCGAAATCAAAGGTCTGGGTTTTTGTAAAATTTCTGAGGCCGGTTTAGGTGAAACCCACCTCGTCCCACCCTGATAAACTATGTCCTTTTCTTATTTATAGATATTTTAATATAGCATATTTAAGGTCTTTTATTAAAATTTTCAGGGTCGGAACATGACAAATCATTTTTTATCAAAGATTTTAGGGTTGGTTACAAATCGATTTATGCTTTCGTTATATCAGATCAGATTATATCGAGATCGAGATGAAGTTTTGAATTCTTTAGGCATTATAATGGGTTGGGTCCTTTGAAGACTTGGGGTGAATTCAACAATTTATGCAACTTTGGGTCCTTTTCAATGGAGGTTGGTAAGCTTAATACATGTACATGTCCTTCTCCAAGATTTGTTTCTTTTACATATGCCACCAAGCACAATCAATGGGATGTTTTGTCCCTAAATGTTTTGAGTTTTTACATAGAACCAACTTTGTAACATTATACATGAAATTCTAGATCATGAAGAATATATTTTATGATTGAACCACAATAAACCCTACGGATGTCGCTCGTTCAAACCCAAATCCGAATCGAACATATCGGTTTATAAATCTCAGAGAAACAGATCAAGCACCGGCTTTAACTCATTCTGGGTGAGGCAAGCAAAGTAAAATCAACATACTTGAAGAAAACGAAACTATATAAGTTCAAATTCACGATTCCCTCTTCGAGGCAGCTCGCTTCGTCTTCAATCTCAAGCATTTACAGCCTTCAGATTCCGCGATGTTCGAGGCAGACGTAATCTGTTTAGCCGGTTTCGTGATCGAAATCTTCTCCATCGCCTGTACGAATTTGCGCACATGCCTAATGTACTCCGGAAACGTTTCGAGGTTGCAATGGCCGCCGCCCTCCACCCATAAGGGATCGAATTTCTCCTTGGCAAGTTCCCACAATCTCTTCCCATGAGTCCATTCAACAATCTCATCATCCGTTCCCTGCAAAGCGTTTATCAACAAAATATACATAAAAAGATATGGTTGAGACAGGGGACATAGTTGAGATGAACATTACGTACATGAATAACTAGAACCGGACAGTTGACATGCCGGATTTTGTCGATGTTCTGCAATTAAGATTCGAAACATCATTCAATCAAACACGAAATCGACAGGGGGCGAGTTTAGAACTTTACGACGACGATCCGATACTGAAACTTACCTTGAAGATATCGAACCAGAATGTCATCTTAACAGGATACAAGACCCGAAGGCCGGAAAGGATCGCGCTGTGAAGAACGACTCCGCCTAGTTTCTTTAACCGAGAAGCCAAATGTAGAGTCGGACCACTCCCCACAGATTGGCCATACACAATCAAATCTTCCTGCTTAACTCCATATTCTTTCTTTAAACAATTATACACTGCCTCTATGTCGTAATACGTGTTGAATTCGGTCGGCTATATCGATTAAGTATTAGCAAACATTTCGTGTTAAATAATGAAATTAAACAATCTTAAATGATTCATTTACCTTTCCTGTAGATGCTCCATATCCTGAATAATCATAACTGTAAAAGCAAAATGTTATTATACGATAACAGACTTTTATCCGATTCGAATTAATCAGTTAATAGGTCGAATACCTCATGATATTGACGCGAAGATGTGATCGGAGCTCGATGAAGAGTTCATGCATCTGGCCTAAATCGGCGGCATTGCCATGGGAGTACAAGATGGTTAAACGAGCGACGGGATGTTTCCAAAATGTGGCGATGATTTTATTACCACCTTTGGTATCGAGCACATGAACATCCATGTTCTTGTCGGCGGTTATGCCTTGCAGAACCAGACGACCATCTTCTTCCTTGATAACCTGGTACGTCGGTGGGTCTGGTGGGAAGAATGCAAATCTTGCAGCCACATTCGACGTTACATTCCCCATTTACGACCAGACCAACCGAAGAAAAAACCAGTTTCTTTTTTTTTGGTTTTTTTTTTCAGATATGAAACTGGACAACGCATGCAATGAACATAAAGTTGGGATTTTTTAGTGGGGACGACGATGGAAAATCCCGAAAATTCAAAGGTGAAAAAAGGGATTAAAAATGAAAGGGAGAATGGATCCGATCTAAACGGGTGAGCGCTGCAATTGTGTTCCTGGTAAAGAACAGAGGCCTAGAAAATATTGCCACCTTTTTTATTTATTGTTTTCAATGAACCGAGAACCAATGGCTGTCTTCGTCACCATCTACCTGGCTTATATTTTTCCTCTCCCCTGTGATTGACACCACCTTATTTTGTGTTTCGAAAATGTCCAAATTACCCTTTCTCGCGCAAACTAATTATTTGTTTTTAGGATTGATTTTTCCGTAATTTTCTTAAAATATTCATGAATGATGTTAATATTTATAATTGTTTTTTAATACTGTATTAAGTTTAAAATTTATGTTTGATATTTTAAAATCAATCAGTTTTAGTCATGAGGATTTTGAATCTTATATTTATTAAGATATGTTTTTAAGGGTTTTAAATATAAAATTTTGAAAGTATATAATTATTAAATAATCGAAGATAAAACTTATATATGTATGACGCATTTATTATTTAATTAATTTGTACTTGTCAAATGGACACGTACCGTATGAGTTTTTTTAACAAAATTATATTTTTTTATTAATTTTATTAATTATTTATTTTTTTATCCTAAATGGTAGGAGCATTAAAATTTTTACTCAAAATCTTTGTCACATCAATAATGACATATTTTTAAAAGCACAATCAGTTTAGGTGTCATTTACATAAATAAATATTAAATAGATATTATTCTAACAATATGTTTTTTTGTTTTTTAATATTGTTAAAAAAATATGAAATTTATAAATTAAATTATATAAAAAATTAAAGGTAATTTTGAACAAAATTATCTATTGTCTTTTCTAATCATATTTTACATTTCAAAAAATAATACATAAAATAAATATTTTATTTATTTAAATTTATTTTTAACAATAATATTAAATAATTAAATTTCAAATTATATAACTCAGAAACACTTTTTAAAAATAAAATAAAATACCCTAGTTCTCAAATAAAAATAGGATACACAATTTCTTTCTTTACCCAAATATATCATATGCATTTTTTTTATTTTGCTTGAATCCAAATAAATTTTATGTCTTCAATTCAAATTTTATGTAACTTTTCATATCATATATTATTTGAATATGATTTAATTAATATTGTGATAAATTATAGTGATAATTTTAAAAATATATTAAAAACCCTAATTAGTATATAATTAAAAACATTAATATAATGTATTCAATAATGTACATTTTTTAAGAAAATATAATTAATAAAGTAAATTTTGTTAAATAAAATTATTAACTAAAAAACAAATCCAAGCTCAAAATGAAGGGTACTTTTGTCTTTTAATTCTCTAGGTTGAATGTTATCTTTATCCAAAACAATGGGTCGTTCCTAAAATCTAGTGCATATGTAATATAACTTTTATACAGAGAAAGGATTTCATTAAACCAATAATGCTGGATTAAAGTTGTTTTACCTAATTTTTTAATTATTTTCTAAAATTAATATCTAGCATAAGAGATTAGAAGGATTTTTTTTCATTGTCAAATGATTGGGAATTTTTAGAAATTATATATTAATTTATAATCACCTTATATTAAAATAATAATTTTACTTTTATATTAATAATAAATAAAATAATAATAATCAATAAATTAGTTTTTTAAATAAAAAATTGTAGAAATAGACGGTTGAGATTTGGTCAAAGACTTTGGTTATGGAAGGGTGATAAGAGAAGAAATCAGAAGAAATTGTCAGAATCAGACATTCCCTTGTTTGCTTTGTTCACTGACATGGCTTCTGGTTTCAGCCCATGTTTTTGTAACATCTGTCTTTCTGCCTGCCTGCAACTTTGACCCCTTTTTTCAACTTTTTATTTAAATTATTATTATTATTATTTAATTATATATATGTATATATATTTGTTTCTTTAATATAAGTTCGGCAAATTTAGTCAGGTTTTAGAAAAAATAATTTTCTTATATAAAATGTTAGAATAATTATTTTCTCATATATAATAAATGCTATAGTATTTCATGAATACATTTAGAAGACCCAACAATTTCAGACGTTATAGGGAAACTCATACTTTATCACACATGATAAATTCTTGAACCCTTTTAAAAATTAATTTCTAGACATACTTTGCCTTTTAAAGTAGTTTTTTAAAATTTATTTAAAGTGGTATTTTAAATTTTAACCTACATGACGTAAAAGTCGATAATAACTCCTAAAATTTTTAAAAAAATTCAAAAAAAATTAAAGACAGTTCAGACAAAAATGATATAAGTAAACATGACTTATTTACCTATGTTGAACGATGAAACAGTGACATAACAAATGATATTTTATAACTTGCAAATTAAGTCATTTATGACGTTGATTGTGTGTTTAATCATAATCTTGAGTAAGTACACGCCTGCACAAATAGCTCGACTTTTACCACTCTTAAACGTCGTGTATTATAATAATACATGGATTGATCTTTTAAGTATCAAAATATACCTTATAAAAGTAAAAGTACCACACTAGACATCTAGTTAAAGTATAGGTGCCATTTATATTACTCTCCAAGACATTAATGCTCGCAATACGTTATAGATTTCTTATATACTTGCTAATTTCATAAAATATTATTTATTTTAAATTTGGAATGGATTTGATTTCAGAGACTGTGAAGAGTTATGTTGCAATTCTGTAACGATTAATTGTATACTTGGTAATTTGGCTAGAGGTTATTTTTTGGAACCTAAATAATAGATGATTTACTATGTTTAAATGATTATTTTAATCATTAAATTTTTAATTTTATAAAATAATTATTGAATTTATCGATAAGTTATAATGGTCATTAAATTCTATCGAATCGTTATAAAATTATCATTAAATATTTTCAAACTATTACAAAATGATCATTAAGTTTGTCAAACTTTTACACTTATTAATTATTATAACATTACAATGATCATTTTGTAATAATTCGATAAATTTAATGACCATTTTATAATATTTTAAAATTTCAATGACTAAAAGGATCGTTTAAATATAATTCAACGGCCTCTTTTATATTTTATCCTATTATTTTTTGTTCTTAAAATGTATTATATGGTTTTTATTGACTCCAAAATGTTAATTAAAATTTCCAAGCAAAGTTAACCATCTTAATTTTAAAAGTTGAAACTACAGCCAACGCTGGTTACATTCATCGCCAAGAAGCAAATTGGGTACCTCCCCCGATAGGATGGGTAAAAATTAGTACTGATGCGCATGCAATAGAAGCAATGGAGAGGCAGCATGCGGGGACTGATTAGGAACAATAGAAGCCGGTGGAAGCTGGGGTTCAACAAGTACATTGGAGTCTACTCGGCGCTAGAGGCTGAACTTTGGAGAGCATTCGAAGGACTAAAGATTACTTGGGATATAGGAGCATTCGAAGGACTAAAGATTACTTGGGACTAAAGATCATCCTTGGGATATAGAAGTACAATGGTGTTTTTTATTTATTTATTTGTCGATTTTGAGTGATTTTGGTAAAAAAAATAATATTAGGAGAAGAAAGAGAAGTGAAATACGAATATATAGATACTGATATTGCTGCAAAGGATGATAAATGAATGAAAGGCGACGATTGATTGCCAATTACGGTTGAATAAGTCCACTGCCTAAAACTAAACACTTTTAAAGTGCATTGGCAAAATCAATACATCTTTAAAGTTTAGTACTTAAAACTTCGTTTTGGATATTAATAGTCGAGTCAAATCAATATTGTCTTGTTTATATCATCATATCATTTGAATTTAACAACCAAGTAATATAATTGTAGTTGAAATCAAAATTTAATATTATAACTGAAATAATTAAATATTCAATATCATAAAATAATGTATTGTCTAAAGCTAAGTAATATATGATATAATTCACCCAAATTATTAATACTAAAAGTCGAATATAAAATTTATTGCTTATTATATTTTTTTGACAGATTAGTGTTGGTTATGACTAATTATTATTGCACAATAAATATGTATGATACTTTGACCAATATTGTGGCTAATTTTCCACGGCTGATATTATTGACCGGCAACCAAGTTGGTCAATGCCACGTGTTATTTTAGTTATTACATGCAAAATATCCAATTAAGTGGAGGGTTAACACATTTAGCCACGTACACCTATTGCAACACTTGTCTTGATTTCCACAAGTTATCATAAACAAACCACTACCAAGTAATTTTACGAGTTTAATTAGTAAATCTTTTTAATCAATTATTTAAATATAATTATTTCTGATTCTGGACAGAGAATTGTAAAGAATTTAATATTGTATCAATGATGATTTTAATAGCGAGATAAAATCAGTAAAAAAACGCATCATAAATTAAGAATTATTTTTCTAGTCGTGTAGTTTAAATTTCTAAGAAAATATGTAATTATATCTAGTTTCTTAACTGTCAATATTTAAATAATTAAATAATCAAATTAATAAAATTAAAATATCGTAGTCACAATAAAAGAAGGTAATAGTTAAGTGATCACCCTTATAATTTATCATTTAATGTATTTTCTAAGGAATTGGAAAAGTATTACCCGACCATTTCTATATCAACGTGCCCTTTACTTGAAACGTTTACTTCGATTTTTATTTTCACCTCTCTCTTGGAATCCACAAATAGTGTTATAATGATATAAATAGTTGTTTTATTGCAGAAAATTCATGGAAGCAATCAAGAGGGTTCACTTAGGGGTGTACAAAATTATTCGATCCGGTTGACCCGACCCACCGATCCGGATTTAAAAAAATCGGGTAATTTTCTAAAAAAAATTACCCGGCCAGGTCGGGTACCTGGCCCGACATTTCCCGGGTCGGGCCCGGGTCACAAAATTTAGTTTTTCCGAGTACCCGGTTAGTTTTTATTTTTTTTATTTTTTTATATATAATTATATAAAATATAATGAATTATTTATATTATGGATTATTATATTTTGTATTTTGAACTTTTAAATTTTATGTTCGGATATTAGAGTATGTAATTCGAAGTTTCGAACATTTAAATTTGTGTATATATTTTTTTAAATTAATAATTTGAAAATAAAAAATTAAAAACCGGATATCGGGTACCCGATTACCGGGTACCCGCAAAATCCGGGTACCCGGTTACCGGGTACTCGTAACATCCGGGTCGGGACACGGGCCGAGAAATCGTTGACCCGAAAGTTCCGGGTACCCGGATTTGCACACCCCCTAGGTTCACCCACATGTTTCCACGTGGAAAAAAGATGTTGAAGATAACATTATAGAGTGGAAATCCCTCTACATTGTGTGTATAGTGAGTGCTAATTATATGAAGTTAAAATACCAAAAGTATTACTCATATTAACATAAAGTATATAGGATCAGTTACAAGTGTTGATTTATTGTTAAATAATAATCCTTAATCTCAAATAAAAGAAATAAAATGATAGTTTAGAAAAGAATGATTGATCCACAGGTACTTTAGAGCTATTGATATAAAAAGTTTTTTATTATAGTTTAAGCGAAATTAATAGTAAAAATGGGTGATTTGTTTGAAGGATTTGAAAGTAAATAAAGAATTTAATCTAAAGAAAATTAAAGAACAAAATTAAGATGAAAATTCAACTATGGTAAAAATAGTCTCAGGTTTCGCTTTGCCTCAATTCCAATTGATTACTGAATAAGGTTTTTACTTCGGATTAATGTCGGTTACAATTTACAGTACCCAACTCAATGTAACTTGTTTTTTTTTCTAGTAAACCGACAATCCAAAATCAATCTTTGAATTTCAGTCATTATTTGGACTAACTACGACTATAGTCGTTAGTGTCAACTCGGTTTTAAGATTTAGAAAATCCCGACTCAATCTATGTTGTCTCAATAAGACTAGAGCGAGATCTCAATTTTCCTTAATAGACTGTCGTTAAGTGTGTTTTCAGGAAGTCAAATTTATTACCAGTCGATTCTTTCTCTTAACTTTAAACAAAAACAACAATTAAACTAACAAACTCTTTTTAAAATGAAAGCGTTTTAATTTTTAAAAGAAGGCGAATTTTCGACCCTAATTTGACTTGTCGACAAGTCACCATAAACAAAATGCTACCAAGTAATTTTACGAGTTTAATTAGTAAATCTTTTTAATAAATTGTTTAAATATAATTATTTCTGACTTTGGATAGAAGAATTGTAAATAATTTAATATTGTATCAATGATGATTTTAGTAGTGAGATAAAATCAGTAAAAACCATTGTCGAAATGATTTTTGAAAGAGTCTCGTTTCAAATAATTTGATGACATGTTAAAAAACGTGAATCAATGAGTGGCTACTAATATTTAATTATAGTGTGATTGGATATTTAAAAAGTAGTTGTCATTTTAATAAAAATATTAATTTTAATTAAAATAATAAATTTGTTGTTTGCGTTACCAAAATTTCAGTTCGGGAGTCGGTTACGTGTGAGAAAGGATTAGCACTATACATCGCCCTAAATCAGTACCTAGCTAGTTGATTAATTAGTTGTTTTTGCAATGAAATTTACGAATTTGGGTTTAATTTAATTCATGATCCCATACAAATAATATTTTTTGAATTTTAGGACGAAACACAATAATATTTAATTATTTCCTATCGAGAAGAATCGACCTCTTATACCTTAAAGCAATCAATTCTTACTCCAATCGAAATGAAGAAATATTAAAATTTCATTCTAAAGTTCATTATTAATTCAAAATAACAACACAAAATAATTCTAAGAGATAAAATGATAATATCTAATTATTTTCAATCGAAAATAAATGTCCTCTCATGCCTTAAAATATTCATTTATTACTCCAACCGAAATAAAAAGATATCACTATTTTATCTTAAAAATCAATATTGATTCAAGAGGAAAACGGTAATTGTAGGTTTGGTATTTATGTACTGTTAATATAAATTCGTTCATTTAAGAATATGGTCTTTTTTTAAGAACGGACGTAGGAATTTGTGTTAGGGGATGCGGATATAAAAAATTATATTAAAAATTTAGAGGATATAAGATTATAAAATCTTAGGGGATATAATTCATATAAAATATAAAGAAAATGTCTAATATTTATTCATAGATTCTTTATTTTCTTCGTTTCCCAATTCAAATATTTATGAGGATTTTTATTTTTAAGTGTAGAAAAGATTGAAAATAGATGAATAAGTCTAAACTTGAGCAGGCATGAGAGCTGTAGAAGTACAAATTATGCTTGATGGAAATGCTATTGAAAAATCAAAGGCTAACAAGTAAGCATCCAAGTGAAAATTGTGGACGAGTGCGTCCATAAATCAAAAGATATTTTTTGTATTTATGTTTTAGATAAGAAGAGATTTGAACAAGGGACAAGTTGGTTGAAAGTGCAGTAAATAGGAGTCCCACTTGTGTTTTTCCCTGCCAACCACAAAACTCCATCATGCGCACACACAAGGACTGCCTTTTCTTTTTAATTTTCATTCCAATGGAAAATGGCTAAACCCTGATTCATTCTCCAACCAAAGTTTGGTCAACTTTTTTTAGGGTTGATGCTCACGCAACCCACCATTCTAAGCGAAAAGTCTGCAAAGCACATTGCAAATGTATAACACATCTAAAAATAAAACCTAGTTCTTTAAATATCATGAAAATGTCTAAAAACTTTCTTTTATATTTTTTAAAATATCCTAAAAAAAACTTTAACTTAGTTTTTTAAGCCCATTTGATTCTATGATGTAAAGCATCTTTTTATATATTTATTTAAAATTCCAATGATAGAAAGGTGGAGAATGAGAAGATGAGTAATATAACATGATTTCACGGTGATCAACGATGAGGTAGATCGAAGTCGTTTTATATCAGGTTTGAGTTGAAGTTTCACAAGTTTTAAAAAAATATTAGGAGAATCTAATCTTATAGAGTGATAGGGGACAATAAGATGAATTCATCGATATCTGGAGCGATCGAAATGTAATTTTAAGAATTTTAAAAGATGATAAAATGAAAAAAAAAATGAATTGACTTATATAACAACAGAACAAGATTGCATTATCATATTATTTCTGATTTAATCACGAGTGATATAAATAAAGAATAACAAAAATTTCTTAATATTTAATGATCAAAACAGGAATTATTGTTTTTTTCCCAAACCCTAAACAAGTGTTATTTTACGATTAATGAAATAATGTTTGATATATATACACATATAATAATCTGAAATCTCTATAAAATCAGGAAGGTTTTATACTATATAAATTAAATGAATTATAATTTATATACAGAGGAGAGTTTAGATAAAAATCATGACCCTTCCTCCTGCAATAATGGTAGGCTTTGTCACATATTTTCAGCTCCTTAACTTTCTCGTTGTATCCTTAACCATATCATCAGGAGTTGTAACGGCGTCGCCGCCGCCTGTAAAAGCAGCTTATTGGCCATCATGGTCGAAAAATTTGCCGCCATCAGCCATAGACACGACCTTGTTTACTCATATTCTCTATGCTTTTCTCATGCCAAGTAACACCTACAAATTCGAAATCCCAACCTCAACAACTCTACAGCTCTCGAATTTCACCACCACCCTCCGCCGCAAGAACCCGTCGCCGAAAACCCTTTACTCCATTGGCGGCGGAGGCACCGATTCTCATCTCTTCGCTCGCATGGCTTCGGACGCAAAGTCACGTCAAGCTTTCATAACTTCCTCCATAGAAACTGCCCGGAGATTCGGTTTTGACGGAATGGATTTGGATTGGGAGTTCCCTGAAAACCCGAAAGACATGCAGAACCTGGCCGTTTTGTTTTCTGAATGGCGACGAGCCATCGTCCACGAGGCGAAAACAACCCGCCGTGCTCCGCTACTCCTCACGGCGGCGGTTTACTTCTCTGTCGAATTCTTCCTCGACGAAACCTACAGAAAATTCCCGGTTTGGTCGATCAATCAAAACCTGGATTGGATCAACGTAATGTGTTACGATTATCATGGTAGCTGGGACAGTTCACAAACCGGAGCTCACGCAGCACTTTATGACCCGAACAGTAAAATAAGCACAAGCTATGGTCTCCGGTCATGGATCAAAGCAGGTCTGCTTAAGAGCAAGCTGGTCATGGGGTTGCCACTTTACGGGAAGACATGGGTGCTGAAGGATCCGAATTCTCACGAGATCGGGTCGGCTGCTGTTTCTGTCGGCCCGGGAGACGATGGGGTGTTAACGTATGTGGAGATTGAGGAGTTCAACGAGAAGAATGGTGGTAAAGTAGAACACGACATGGAAACTGTTTCCACATATTCTTATGCTGGTTCGGTCTGGGTCGGGTACGATGATGCTATATCGACGACGATGAAGATCGGCTTCGCTCAGGGACTTGGAATTCGTGGCTATTTCTTTTGGGCGCTCGGTTACGATAGCGACTGGAAAATCTCTAGACAAGGTACGTATTACCGACATCTTATCCTCATCTTTTAGGGGAATCAAAAAAAAATTATCCTCATCATTTTAGGATAAAGTACCCAAATGATCTTGACTTATTTTGTTGAGTTTTTTAACTATTAAAAATTATACAATAATCATTAATTATAAAATGTTATTTTATTGAACTCATTAAAAGTTATAAAATGATCCTCTAACAATTCATGAGTTGCAAAAATTTCATTTTTCTTTAAAAAATTAACGTCTTCACAGGTTAGACGGCACCGTCATTGCTTTTAAGTACTAATTCGTCAATATAATGTTTCAAACACTTGCTTAACGGCATAATAAATCGATATTTGATCCACAAAATACTACTAAAATGATTATAGGATTAGATTTTATCATATCTCAATCAACAAGTTAACTTCCATCTCAGACTACCGTTATTTTTTAATAGAAAATGACGAGTTTGAAATATATTAATAGTCAGGTGACTATTTTATAATTTGTAATAGTTGAAGGACTCAACAAAGTAGTATCTTATAATTGACGAATCATTTTATAATTTTTAATAGTTATATGACTCAACAAAGTAATATTATATAATTAGGGACTATTTGTGTATTTTATCCATCTTTTATTACAAAGATGGTAGGGCTGGTGATTTAAAAATCAAATTAATATTTTTAATTCGATTAATTTATATAGTTGAGTAAAAAAATAAAAAAGTATATTTTTAATTATTGTCTAAACATTAAAAAAGTTATATAAGTTTATGAAGGGTAGATAGAATTATAAAATTTCATAGGTTTAAAATTAACACTTTTATTTCAAAAGGACTTGAATCAAATAATCAATTCTGCGAGGTGCCGAAAATATTTATAAAAAAAATAGTTAGAAGAGTAAAAAGATTGAATAGAACTATTAAAGTTACTGGGGACTAAAAGTGAAATTCGTCCATTTAACCCCTGGCTTGGCCCTGCTCAATGAGACGATGACATGGTTAATTAACATTTCACCCGTGTTTTTTATTGCAGCTTCAAGGGCGTGGATTCTCGGTGACTGAGTGAAGAAGATTTCTTGTATGAGAAACTCTTCGTGCATCATCTTTTTATTTCTATCTTTGACCTCTAAATAATACAAACAATTGTAAAACAAACATATGGAGTAATAATAATAATAATAATAATAATAATAAAATTAAAAGGAAATAAAACAATTAAATAATTTATTATATTCTGATAAAATTATTGTTTTAAAGTATTTTAGTATTATTGGCGTAATCGCAAAATAAATACTATCTTTCAAAATTAATATTATTTTTAAATTATAATAAAACTATTTTTTAAAGATAAAATACTTTTTTATAAATTAATATTCAAAAAAATTAATATTCAAGATTAATAAATACTTTTTTAAAGATCAATATTAGAAGCAGAAGAGAAAGGAAGAAAAGAGAGCCAATTTTGTTGTGGTGTTAATAATTGAAACATATCACAATTCTTTTTGCTCCAAAATTTGAATCGTTTATTCTTTAAAATATACTAATAAAAAAATAAAATTAATAATATCTAAACAAAAACATAACGATGTGTGTTA
Source organism: Hibiscus syriacus (assembly GCF_006381635.1). NCBI lineage: Eukaryota > Viridiplantae > Streptophyta > Magnoliopsida > Malvales > Malvaceae > Hibiscus > Hibiscus syriacus. Next base: position 2,006,985 of record NW_024062953.1, on the reverse strand, counting down.
AAGATAAATATTAACAAAAACACGAAATAATTAAATAGACAACAACAACACATATATAAACACAATCTTTAATTACTCAATAAGAATAAACTCAAAAGAATATATTTAAACATTTATAAAAAATCTTCTCCAGTTCATTAGTGCAAGCCTGATTTTTACGATTTGTTTTCGACAGTCTCACAAGAGATGGTTTGAAGCAGGGGAAGCGGAGAAGATGGGTTTGGGAAGAAAACATATGGAAACAATGGGTAAATTCATATTTTATCCCTAAACTATTTTGAATTTACAAAAAAATCCATGATTACTAATTTATTTAGCACGTGCCACTTCATCAAACTAACTTAAATTAACGTTTCAGTGACACATCTTAATTAAAATAAAATGGAAATGACTACGAATTATATATTTTGAATCCAATATACATTTATAAAATTAAAACAAAGGTGACCGACTCTGTAGTTTACTTAAATATTTTTTTACAAAACATTAGCACAATTTGGACCGAAATCCACAGATCACAAAACGCTCGACACTGAAAATCCTGGCGGTAGCGCTCTGCGTCCCCGGAACGCTCTCAACTTTCTAGCGCCGCATCCCCAACCTTGCAAACATGGTAAATTTCCATCCTCCATTTTCCTTGAACCATTTGAAGCACGAGTTTCTTCACTTCTTTTTTCCTGTGTGAAAAATGGTGGGTTATTATCACTGTTTATGTGCAAAGAATATCGGGCTTTGAAATGCAGCTCTCTGATATATATTGATTGATTCAATGGTTTATTGTGATATGACCGCCTTCACACAAGACCTTCAGGATCAAGAAGAAGCTAGCCAAGAAGATGAGGCAGAACAGGCCCATCCCTTACTGGATTCGTATGCGCACCGATAACACCATCAGGCCAATATAGTTTCTTTATTCTCTCAGATACGTTTTCAAATCTGTGATTTTCTGTTGCGTTTTTGTGGCATTTATTAATGGGTTTTCTTCAATTTTGATTTTGGCGTACAGGTACAATGCCAAGAGAAGGCACTGGCGCCGCACCAAGCTAGGGTTCTAAGCTCAAGAAGGTAATTTGGATTGATGAGTCCAAGTACTGTTAGTTGAGTTTTATTTATGTGAGATTTTGATGAAATTACTGGGAATATTTCATGTCATGATTTGGTTTAGCTGAGGTTTGATTTATATACTCTGCTTTTAGTTACTTGTATTAGAGTTATCTTCTTCATCTGTGTGATTTGTTGGTTTCTATGTTAAAATTACTAGGTCACATTTTTTATGATTTGAGCTAGTTTTTGAAGTGGGATGCATTGCATGATGCATTAAGATTGTTTAGTGCTATTAGAGACACTATGAATAGTTAATTAGGACACGTTGTATCAAGATTTTATGTTAGTGGTGTGAACTTTTAAGAAGTTATATTAAAATTTTAAAAATTTAGAGTGAAATTATAAAACTGTAAGGAGTGTAAAATTAGGTCATAAATAGAATGTACAAAAAAAAAATAGTATCTAAACTGAAAATTTGAAATGTTTAGGGATATCCTTGCTTTGATCGTCAAAGCGGACTGGGAGCAAAAGCACAATGAAATGTGCAACATTGAGGTTTTGTCTTAATGACAAGGGAAAAGTGTTGTAGGAATTGAGGTCTCCGAGTGAGTTTGATTCATTTATTAAAATGAATCATAGTTAATTAAGAATGAGATAAAATTACCAAAAATCTCATGAGTAATGCAAGTTTATCTAATTAAACATCTAGTGTTATTTTGGTTAACAACATCTGATATTAAAAATAACTTGATTAACGTTTGGAAATTTAAAATTAAGAACTTGGATTTGTAACATTGATGATAATTTCTTTAAATTTTGGAGTTGTATATAGTGATGTTTTGAAACTCTTAGTTTAATTTCGGATATGATAAATTCGAATATTTATATATTTTTTCAACTATATATTATATTGAATCTGAAATACATGTGTATTTCATTCATATTAATTCACATAGTAAATGAAATCTAAGTTCTCAAAGGAAACTTGATAGAATTCGTTGTTTAGTTATTCTTAAAGTTTAACTACGAAAATAGAAGAAACAATAATATACGGAACGGCATAATGGAGAGGAACAAGTGTAAAAACGGAGCTGTTATGTCATCGGATTCGGAGGGTGTTTGTCGGCCCGCTGGCATATGCCATCGGAGCCGTTGTGTCGATTATGTAAAAACGGAAAAGAAAATACGGGCCATGTGCTCCATGGTTGAAACAATGGTATGGAATCGTCAAACCGGAGGAAAAAATGCATGAATTTAATTCAAACCATGTTAAAAGATGGCTTATTTAAATAAAATGATCTCAATGGTTAAAGAATTATTATTATTTATTGAAGTCTCAAGTTAGAGTACCATGTACGTCAAGAGTATAAGCGTTCAATGACAAATGGTTGAGAATTTTTGAACATATGATATCCTATATTCACCTTGGATTAATAAGAAAAAATATTTATTCTTAACTCGAGAAGAAGACCAAGATTGGGATACCTTATTTCCCATTGTTTGCTGGAACCTTTAGTCATTAATAAATATGAGGGGTTTAAACAAAATTTTAAATCTATATCTCAAGTTGAACAATGTGTTGATTTCATGTATAAGTTCCATTGGACTTGCAAATACTTTTGCTTGATCTATAGTTTATGTATTTTTTATTTGTAACTTGTAATTTCAAAATTTTATCCGAAATTATTAAGGTCAAACTATCAGAAATTTCATGATTATTTAAGAAACATCTGTTATTGGAATTTTTACATATCAAAATTTGACATTATTAGTAATATCATGACCATCTTAAAAACCTTGATTACGTAATCTTATATTCAATCCAAATACCGAAAAATCGTGGTAAAAATTGAACAATAAAATTAAATGCAAAGAAAACACACGGCTCTCTCTCAACAAACGGTTGTCGGAAATCCCAATGGATACAGTGGTTTAAAAAAAAAAAGCAATCCTTCAAAAGTTGTACCAAGGACATATTACACCTTCAACCAAACCATGTCCCAAATTGTGGGAAACTTTAATGTCCAAAATAAACCATTTGTTTCTTCAACCAATATGATCATTTTAATGTACGTAAAAGTGAGCTGCAAACTGAAAAAATAAAGAAAATTTGGGCTGCAAATGCTACTAGTTTGGAAGCTAACTCAACAATAATCTAATACCATATCGGAAGCGTTTATGATCCGAGCCTACTCATCACAACGACCACAAGATGCTTAAAGACCAGATTATAACAAAGTGGTTAACTTCAATCGTTAAGTGGTACAGCAGATTCAGGCTTAACACGATTTAGTCGAACGGTGCCCAAAATGTATTCAGGCAATTCTGACTCCTCCTTTGCCTGCAGAAGGAAAGCAAGTGTCAATGCATAGGGTTCAGATGTATAAAGCAGGAACAATTCAACTTTATAAAGCTGCTAAAGGTTAGCTGGCGTGAATTTCTATAGTACTTTCATCGTCATGAAATAGAGCACGGTTACGAATTTCAAAATGTCAACAGAGTTCTGAAGCATGCCACAAAGATTCATAGATGATTCAAACAGCAAATGAACAAAATGCACTTGACGGTTGCACAATAATCAACCATAAGACATCCCAAATTATGTCAGAAACGAAAGGCCACGCTATGGCATGGTAGATTTAAAACTAAGAGCAGAAGAAAGGCACAGACCTCTATTAATATTGCAAGATCTACTACTAAGCTTGTGACATATCCAAGGACAAGGCCAATGACACTTCTTGCTACAGATGATGACCCGATATCCACATCAATCTGCATAAGAGAAGATTTGGCAACAGCATCATCAAGTTCAAACTAGTTCGATACCAGGTAGGCATTAAATTCTCAACGTATTGAAAAGATAATTGCAGTACATGTCTCTGTAATGGAAGTTCTAAGATTATAACATCAGCAGACTTCATATTCCAGTGTACGTCAGAAAATATGAGATTCCCAAAGTTCTCACTTGATCTCATGTGGTTTTAGACATGATGCATGCTTTAAACTAAATGTAGATTTCTAACTTCCCACTTGATTCATGCAGTTATGTTTTGCATATTACTTGTTCACATTTTTCGATGACATGCCTAATTTCACAACTAAAACAAAAAGGTCAAATTATGATTTTGGTCCTTCTATTGTGCTCAAATTTGGGATTTAGTCTCTCTACTTTAAGTTGACATAATTTGATCCCTCCACTTCAATAATTTCATTAATTGATCCAAATAGTTAATACCGTGAAATGTTCACATTAAAATGCTTACACAGATTCCCCCCCCCCCCTCTTTTAAGAACACCCTTTCAACTCATGATGCTAAGTTGGTAAGTTCCGGTTAAAGATTTTTTTTCCTTGTGTGTTGGAAGGGATTTTTTAAGAAAAGCCCAACATCAGCATTTTACCCAGAATAGTTAACGGTGTTAGCTATTAGAACTCACAAATAACATCATAAAAATAGAGGCACAAAATTATACCAAATTAAGGTACAGGGACTAAACCATAAAGTTTAGCATAGTAGATAAACCATAATTTGACCAAAATAAAATGTAGATGCATAAATCACTAGCAGCCTATTCAGGCAAGCAAGTTAGAAAAACTGAGGTTGCATTACCTCGAGAAAGTTGTCTTGTCTGAAATACTTGCAGGTAACAGCTTTCCCAAGTAGGCAAGCTTTTGTTCCAACTGCACGCTTGACCATCCAATAGCCCTGTGAATTTGAAGGCAAATAAGAATTTCAATAATATGACCATAAAATAGATAATTAACAGTAGAAATCTCTACAATATAGCATTCCATACCTCAACAATACTTGGAATCAGTTTAAATCGTGCATCGCGGAACATATCTGTTCCATCCACAAATCTTCCCAATAAAGAATTTTTATTCACGGGCCTATCAGAAGCATAGTAAAGGACCAAACTATAGTTTGGTTTAGCAGGGACCTGAAAGAAAGAGCAAAACATATATATCCTCTTTGAAAGACCAAAAAGGAACTAGTTGCAAACGACAAAAGTATTACATTAAAATTCTCCCCAAGCAACCATGCTTCCCATTTTCATCCTCAAAAGTCGGTATTCTTTGGAGAAAAGTGGATGCTAGAAGGGGATGTGTAAAGGCCAGAGAGTGATCTTAGTCAACCATTAATAGTAGTAAAAATTGTTCAAATATTTCCACCGTAGTCTTCATATCATCCGCTAGTACAAGTATGCCTATTTATTGATTAGCATTTCTTTAAATGAACTCAATATTCTTTTTTAAACTATGGCCTAAGCATCAGCAAACTTATATGTCCCGAGCAAAACTTTCATCTTTTAATGGTTAGTTTTCTGCTGTAGTCTTTAACATGGAACAGTCTTCTTCATAACCAATGAAAGAGTCTAATAAAAATTTCCAGTATATGATATATATTTCGCTCAAGAGCATGCACCCAGCACCAATAAAAGAGGTTAAGATGCATCTGCATACATACCTCTAGGTTAATCACAAGGATAAATGGAAGCTTTTTTCCAGCATCTGTCTGAAAATGAAAAATATCAGTTAGGTCTTAACTCAAGCTGTTTTTCAATTACACAAATTCACGCGCAAGAGCAAAAATATTTGCAAAATTAGCTTGTTCCAGCAGGAAAGGAACTTTTGGTGTCCTGTGTGATAGAGAATATCTCAAAGGTGTTCTCTATCAGTAGAACAAAAATGTTCCCGTATACTAGGAATATAAAGATGGAAAAATAGATAGTTTGACAGTTCCAAAAACAAATTTATAGTCTCTAACAACCTGTAGGAGTAGCAAACTATTTGCTGCTGGATATATTCCAAGTATAAATGCCAGTTCAGTGATCCTCAAATTAGAAAATCTCCAAACTGGAACAAAAATCTTAATAATTGCAAGTCAACCTGACATTTTGGTAGTTAGTTGTTTAGCCAAGTCTCATAATACAGAAAAATTAGTGTAGTTGGGATAAGGATGCTGCAAAAGGCCGAATGAGTGTACAAGAAAAGATAAGACAAGAAACATATTATTTTGAAAAGAATGGTGTTAAGTGAAACCATTTAAGGAGGGAAGGGCTTTTTTTATTATTATTGTTAGCCAGAGATATAAATAGAAGAAACGATTACTATAGATCACCGTAAAAACTGAAAACTTTGAAGCTTTCCGATGTCGGTCAAAATTGTTTCATCCAGTCTAAAAGGTTAATCAAATTTAGAAAAACTTAAGAAAAACCTCATCTGAAGGCAACCATCTTATTCCAGCTCAGAAATGTCAAAGTAAAAATAATAAATAGTAAGAAGCATAACAAATTTGATTTCCTGCTAGATGAGTCCTGATTCATTTATTTAATTATCTACAGAAGCAATGCTAAATAAATACCCTATAAGCAAAACGTCAAAATATATAAAATTCTACTCATATTGAAAAGTATTCCTTTAGCATAGGAGCAGCTTCCCCATAGCATGAAAAAGTGTGAAATACTACTGTTCCATTTAATAGATTTTAGCATTAAATTTTGAGAACGTAAGATGAACAGATCCAGAAGGATAATAGCAAACTATAGTAGTAAGGCTTTCCTGCACAATAATCGTCAAAGTAAATGAAAAATAAATAAAAACAACAAATGCACAAATTTGCTTAGTATAATACCTGAACTAGACACCTAGGATGCAATGCAATTTTATCCGTGGGTGTATCAACTTTGAACCAGTCAACAGCTATTAGCGTGAGAAGGGGATCTGAACCCATGATCTGCAAAAAGATTTACAATATTAATTGATTCTCTGCAGAACAAACAGTATCTCAGCAAGAACAAGGAATGTGAAGCACAACTGATACACTAAAACCCAAAGGAGGGTTGTCACTCTGTCAGATGAAACAAAAAGAAATCTTTTTCCATCATACAGAAAACCATAATTTCTGATTTGCATTAAAAACAGCACATTATGACACAGAAACTCATCAAGTCAAGAGAACAAGAACTCACATATTATAAAAGCTAAAATTAGAAAATAAACCAAAATGATGTCCCTGTCAGAAACAAAACAAAAATATATATTTTTCATCGTAAAGAAAGCCAAGACACAAGAACTCGCAAAATATGAAAGCTAGAACTAATAAATGAATCAAAATGTGATAAGAGTTCAAACAAAGCACGTAAAATGACTGAATTAAACCAGAGGGTCACAACTTTTAAATCAAATGAAGAATACAGCAGTGAGACAGCAAATACCACCAGAACATACACATGTAAAGCCAATTCCAGTCAGTCATCTTAGAAACCAGACATTAAAAGGAAATTAAATCACATCCATGACCCATCATAAACAGAATTAATGACGGTCAAAGAGAAGCAAACTTATCAACTCAGAATGAGATCCGAATGAATGAGTAGAGCACTACAATCAAACATACACCGATTGCCATTCCAATTTCCATTGCTTTTGCCATAATAATATACCAGAAAGTCAAGCTTCAATCTTTTGCCAACAAGCATGTAGTTTGTTGGTAGATTGTTGGACTCTTAGTTCCAATAACCAAACATCGAACTCTGGAAATCAATATATATATATATATATATATATATTCATGCTTTGATGATATAAATAAATAGATGAAAGCACTCATCAAAACAAACAAAACAACATGGCAAATACATGTGATTTAGAAGAAAACAAACACACCTTGCCACTATCTCTTAAGTAAGTCTTTCCTCTTATCATAAATCCCCTACCACTAGGAGAAGTCCAACAATTTGAGCCAGTCTCATCCTTTCCTTTAGGGAGGGAACCATTGAATTGGCTTGGATCGAAATGGACAGGAGGTACACTTGGATCCAATTCCTTATTTACATCAGGAGCTGCATATGCAGTGACCTTATACTTAGTATACGTAATAACTCGGTAGCGAATGATTTCCTCAATAAGTTGTCCCTTTAAAATAAGAGTAAAAAAGTAAAATCAGACTGATCTTTTCCGATACAAAATTTAAGACAAGAACCTGAAGCTCGCTTCAAAGCTAAGCTTGAGATGGCCCAAGATACATTCTTCAGCTTAATTTTCCTTTCCTGACAAAGTTGAGAGCAAGCTATCAATGAGAGAAGATTTTAAGAAAACAATTAATATTTCAGCAAGATCAAATAGTACAACAAATTTTAACTCTTCTTTGGAATGAGAGAAGCCACTTGTGTTTTCCAATGAGGCACAATGGAATTACCTTCTTGTCTGCATCATCCTCACTCTCTTCATCTTCTGAAGATGAAGAAGAACCACCAGCAATTGCATCATAGAATTCATCCCGCACATCTGAATCCTCAAAGTCGCTATTGGAAGTTGAAACATCAGAAAGTTTTGACTGGACAACCATGGTGGAAGATTCAAAACTCAGTGATGGATTTGCTCCAATATATTCCTTTAACCCTGAAACATATTTACAAGGAAACATAACTACACAGAAGCAGAGGCATAAATGATATAAGCCACAAAATCCCGCAGGTTTTGACTCGGCTTTTCATTCCTGCTCTCATTGTTGTTAGCAGCCCATGTCTGTGTGTAATGTTAGGAAAGAAATGTATTACTTACATGTTACATCGTCAGAAAATCATATGTATACTCATGATATATCTATAACGTGGTTCAGTCAAACAACAATCCTGCTCAATAAAATTTACCACTTAAGAGATAAATGAAAGAACAGTGTAGCTAGGTTTTCTTAGCTGATCATGTCTCTAAAATGAAAAAGAACTCTAAAACCCAGCTTTCAAATAGAGATATAAGACATGATTTCCTAAGCCATTACTTACTAGTATGAGACCATAAGCCAGATAATAAGAACTTGATTAGATAGCTCAACCTGACACTTGGGATAATAAAGCATATGGGATGGTATTTTCAAACTTTGAGCTGCTATTTTTCTTCCATGGAAGCCATCCTTCAGTATGGAACTCCAACATATGTGTTAGAAGACATTTTGCAATGTTTGAACCCATGGGTGCATTTAAACTTCTAATCTCCCATGTAGATGCTGCCATCCACAAATAAAGAGATACACATAATGAACAGAGTTATAAGCAAGATTTATACCACGGGGTGTCTTTACCAATGAAAACTATAAAAGACATCTCACAGTACTCCACAGCCCTAGCACTACCTTATGAACAATTGAATTGCTACAAAATGGAAACCAGACGACTAAAAGCAGCATTTTCTAAACATACAAAAATAATCACATTTATTTGGATCAATCAATCCCTATAAAATTTTATGCATAGAAAGAAAGAAGAGAGATGCAAAGCAGAAATACAGAACTTTCTCTTGTTTTAAATGCACAATGTATTCATGCAATAGAGACCAACTACGAATACAAATTCTTACGATTAATTGTTGTACGCCGATATCCAGACCTAGAAGGTCGCTTCTTATGTACAGCTGGAAGTTGCAAAATTGCTGCCAAAACAAACATATAACATGCATGAGAAAAAAAGAGGCAAGTTAGTGAACTAAAAATATTATCAGCATTTTCTTTCTTACTGTATGTTCCATCTTGCCCTCGAAACCACTGCCTAGTGAAGACAAAATCTCTCTTGGATTTCCATCTAGAAAACATGTAATATGACATATAAATGCAAGCATATGACAGAAGATACAATATAGATTCATGCCAATTTGATTAACTTAATATTAACTGAGGAAATTAATAATGTTCAACCTCTAATTACCACTATCTGTTTTAAAGAGAAAAATAAATATTGTTCAACCTTATCATTATCTGTTTTAAAGAGAAACAAAAAATTGAGGATACATCAATCAATCATAGGTGCAAACTCTGAATTGGCTTGATGAAAACCACTTGATATGTTTACATGTGGACTAAACATTGGAGGAATGGTTCTTCAAAAAAAGTAGGAGTCCCCTTCTGGAAAAACTTACCGAGTAAGATATTTTGGATCATATATTCCATAAACAACATCGTAGTGTCCATCATAAGAATCTATCAGCTCCAAGTCAGCAGTCACCGTATCCCACCTGTGAAGATAGTTAGTAGAGAAGCTAAACTTACATACCAGGAATATGAAATCAAGGAACATAGACGGAACAGCTTACTCATATCTCTTACGACGGTCCAGATTTAAGATTACTTCAAAAACGGTATCTGCACTTGCATCTACAAGAGCAACAGCTTTTACAAGGGCACCTTTTCCATTCTGTAAATATATAAAGATCATTTAAAGAAGAGATTTGAGTCATTCATCGGATAAAGAGAAATTTAAAACTTTGATATTGTTTAGGAACATAAGGCTGATTAACCAATTATTGTTTTAACACAAAATAGAGCTGCAGAAACAAACACAGACATTGAGAAATTTAGATCTACAAGTTCAATTAGCAGTATCTGTAAACTGCATGTTTGGCACTACGAATTAACTGTGAAGTCAATAATTAATGTTGCTTTATCATTCACGTTCGTGTACAATTTTTTTCAATATGAATGGAGTAAGGCTAAAGTTCCAAACTTTCGAAAAAACATGCAGGAAAATCTATCAAGATGCTTTTCCTAAATAAATTAAAAGGGGGGGTGGAATAAGTATGATGTTATATACCTTAGAATCAGCCACATCCTCAAGGATTCTAATACCTGAAACCAATCAGAAAGCAAACTTTTAGATGGTTATACAAAAATTGTTTCTCTATTAGGACCATTCCATTTTCTTAGCATGATGAGATACTTAAAGTAAATTACAAATAATCAAATCTTTCATTCTCCAGATCTTAATGAGAAGAAATTTTTAATTCTTCTGCCAACATGCTCGGGAATCAGGCAGATTACATGATAAAGCAAATAGAATTGTTTAAAGGACGCGGTTGATTGCAGTAAACCATTAACAGTGACAGTATGATGAATGCATCATAACAGTTTTCCAGTTCTGCATGGGTTATTGTCTACAGTGCTTTTACATATCATTGCTCCAATCCAACAAGTCTAAACCTATCGGCATTTGTTACAATTTAATATCTTGTATTTTTTTCTCTTTTGGATTAATGAAGTTTGTTTAACCAAAAGAAAAATGTATAAGCATACCATTGATCGTACGAACACATTTCCATTCATGTGCTTCAATTGCATCTCCAAACTGCCCTTCAAAGTATCCATCTGATGTACCATAACCACCCAAGCTTGAGGTTTGCCGCAAAAGCATCTCTGGACCTATGAGCAGCCAAAATAAAAGAAAACTATAAGTTTTACTCAGCAATATAAAATAATTATAAAATGTTGAAAAAGCATTAAGACGTACATATTAGAAGCATAAAAAGGTATTTTCTTTAAATTTTAAAATAAATAAAAAGAGACTTCATATCAATTATTCCTAAACTTCACTTCTCACTTCCTCAGATGGTTACCTGCTTGAATATGACACAGTAATGCCTTTTCAGTCTCTCCAAACCATAATTTTTTCACAAAACATTTATTCAAGGATTTTTTTTATGCTTTACATGACAGAAAACGCACACTTGAACTGCTGAAATTTTCTAACACCAACTTATGTTCAAATTTAAGAAACCATTATCTTTTTTTTTTGGATAGGAATTGTAGGCCTCGTTAAAAACCCCCTTCTTGAATAAGGAACTTATAATGAGTTCCTTCTTCAGAGGAAGGAGGAAAAGAGTGCCTTAAACTTCATTAATGAAAATACATAAGATTACAACAAGAAGATAAGCCCCTTACAACAATTTGAAAATCCCAACATAAAATACCCCTAAGACACACTGGAATTAGCCAATGGCGGATTTAGCCAACCCATCAGCCTCAATATTGGTTGTCCGAGCAACCCATCTAATAACACCCTCAACTTCTTTTAGCTTAATTGTTATGTTCCTGACAAGAATGACAAAAATCTGAGGGCAGAAAGTTCCATTCTTGACCCAATCCACTGCCAGTTTGCAGTCTGATTCTAACAACAAACGCCCATTAATACCTCCTTTCACTGAATCAAAGAAAATTAAGCCCTTCTGGATAGCCCTTAGCTCCATCATAATAGGTGGACCTGGACCCGTGGCCTCCTTAAAAGATCCTAGAATAAGACCTTCCTCATCTCTTAGAATACCCGCAACTCCACTGCTGTTCCAATCAGAATTTGTAGCTGCATCCACATTCAATTTTACAAAGCCCTTAGGAGGGGGGGACCAAGGAATTGTAGTAACAATCGATTTGTTGAGAAGAAAGCATGAATCCCCAAGAGAAGGGTCCCGATTAGAGAATCCGTTGAAATAACAGAATCTGCAAACTTAGCTAAGAACCAAGATGCAAGTCGTACTCTTGCTAGGAAAAATAGATTAAGATGGTCAAACTTCCCTCTATCAAAAACAATATTATTTCTTACTTTCCAAACAGTCCAAATAACAACGGCAGGAATAAACTTCCAAATAGCAGACCTAGGATTTAGATCTTCCCAAGCTTGAAGAAACTTCTGCGCATTTGTATGAAAAACCACAGAAAGACTCCAATACTGCACAAATTTGTTCCAAAGAGACCACACAACTGAACACGAGAAAAATAAATGAGAAGAAGATTCAACCTCCAAATTACATAGAGGACAAGAAAGATCTGTTATACCCGTAACCCCTCTCTTAACCAGTTCAGACCTCACTGGCAGTTTTTGGAGAACTACCTGCCACATGAATACCTCGACTCTTGGTGGCACCAGACCTTTCCACACAAATTTCTTCCAACCATAATCATCCTTCTGAGCCAAAGAACAAGTCTTCACACATGAATTAGTAGAATAGACACCAGTTCCGTTTCCTTTCCAAATCAGACCATCGATTGCCTCTTTAGACAGACAAAAATTAGAAATGATAGCCATCAGGTTAGCCCACTGTTCAAATTCTCAATCGGCTAAGCTTCTCCTCAACTGAATATTCCAAATCCATCCCAAAGAACTGAACTCGCCAAATTCAATCAGTTTTCCAAACTGGTTTGTAGAGATTGCGAACAGCCTCGGAAAAGAAACCTTAAGAGGGCAGTCCATTGCCCATTTGTCCTGCCAAAACTGAATAAATTGACCATTCCCAACTTCTAGTCTGAACATGCTGCGGAAATAGCAACCAAAAGAGTCTTCTTTAAAATAAGAATTCACCACCGAGCTCCAAATCCAAGAAGCTTGAGCTGGGATTTTGCTATTGAACAATAAGGAAAAAGGATCAATATTGTATTTTGAACAGATCATTCTCCTCCAAACAACATCCTTGTCATTAGCAAATCTACAAGACCATTTCCCCAATAGTGCTCTGTTCATATTGCTAATATTTAACACTCCTAAACCACCAGCCTCCTTTGGCTTGCACACGTTAAGCCAACTAACCCAATGAATCTTATTTTTCTCCGCTCCACCTCCCCATAAGAACTTAGACATGATTGAGTTGAGTTTAGAAGTTACGGATGATGGAATTTTGAATATAGACAAGTAGTACGTAGGAAGAGAACAGAGAACCGATTTAATCAAAACTAATCTCCCTGCCAAGGAAAGGGTGGCAGCTTTCCAACCTGCTAGTTTGTTGTTAAATTTTGAAACAACCGGATCCCAAAGAGAGGTTGAATTCCGTGTTGCACCAAGCGGCAGACCTAGATAATCAGAAGGAAATTTCCCCACTGCACAGCCAATAGACGACGCCCACTCCTCCACCTCCTCTGTAGGCGTATTAACACCAAATAACTTGCTTTTCTTAAGATTCAACTGCAGACCAGACATAACTTCAAACACTCTTAAGACCCTTTTAACATTTGAAATCTCCATTTTCGAAGCCCCACAGAAAATAATTAGGTCGTCTGCAAATTGCAGATGAGATAAGTTGAAAGCAGTCTCATTCCTCCCAATATGCAGACCAGAAAACAATCCATCAGAGACAGCCTTTAAGAGCAAGACATTTAGGAGTTCCCCAACTAAGTTAAAAAGCAAGGGCGAAAGAGAACAGCCCTGGCGGAGACCCCTTGCCATAGGAAATTCCTGAGAAGGTACCCCATTTATCAAAACTGAAATAGAAGCAGTAGTAACACATTGTTTTATCCAACTTCTCCATTTAGAACCGAAACCCATTTTCTCCATAACCTTAAAAAGAATAGACCAATCCACAGTGTCGTATGCCCTTCTAAAATCCACTTTAAACACACATCCTTTGAGTCCCTTTTTCCTCCAAAAATCAATCCCCTCATTGGCTATAAGAGAACAATCCAGAATTTGACGACCTGGAATGAAAGCAAACTGCATAGGGCTTATTACATCAGAAATGCTATTCCTTAATCTCCTCGAAAGACATTTTGAGAGGATCTTGTACAAACCTCCTACAAGGCTTATAGGTCTATAGTCATCTAATCCACCAATATTGGCCACCTTGGGGATAAGAGTAATGAAAGTATGATTTACTCCATGTTCCCAATCTTTCCCTGAATAAAAGTTATGAAAGAATTTCAGAATATCAACCTTAAGAACAACCCAAAATTTCTTGAAGAAGCCCATATTAAAACCATCCGGGCCGGGAGCTTTGTTGCTATCACATGATTGTAGAGTCTCCCATATTTCTTCCTCCGTGAATTCTTTTTCCAGAATATTACTTTGCTCCACTGAAATTTTTGAAAAATTCATCTTCATATCTTCTACTTCCAAAGTAGAACTAGAGTTGTAAATTCCAAAAAAATGATCTTTGACACAAGCTTTGATGACAGATGGATCTTGAGTTATCTCTCCATTGACATTCAAAGCATTCATGGAATTCCTCTTTCTCCTAATCAACGCACAAGTATGAAAAAATCTTGTATTGTGGTCCCCTTCTTCCACCTATCTAGCTCTCGATTTTTGAAACCATATTTGTTCTTCAATCTTATACAACCTCCATAATTCTGATCTCATATTGTTCAAATCTGATCCTCTGTCCCAAACATATGTACCTTGCCTCTGCTGCAAGTTCACTTCTTCCAAGTGAATCCTCTTTTCTAAATCTGTAATCTCTACAGAAGGAAAATGGTCTCTCTTCCCCGCCCATTGTTTGATCGACAGTTTAGTAGATTTCAGGATAGATAAAATTCCTGTTTTCCTCTGATCAGACTTGCATTCTTTAACAGTAGACTCAACTAAATTCTGGAAACCGTCCTCTTCCATCAAATAATTAAAGAGTTTGAAAGGTTTCTTCCCCCAACTGACCCCCTCATTCTCCAGAAAAACAGCATTATGATCTGACACTGACCTTGGCAACAAGTATTGTGTAACATCAGGAAATGCTTCTAGGAAATGAACATCAACGAGGAACCTGTCCAGTCTAACATAGGTGGGTAAATCCTGGTTGTTACACCAAGTGAATCTGCCCCCATGTAAAGGTAAATCAATTAATCCTGTATGTTGCAGAAATTGGCTGAAAATTCTTATTGAACTTCTGTTTGGAGCTCTCCCCACCTTCTCTTCTTCAGAAAGATGCACATTAAAATCACCTCCCACACATAAAGGGATATTCAGTCCACAAATAAAAACAGCTAACTCTTCAAAGAAGCTTGCTTTCTCTTCTTCAATACTAGGCCCATAAACATTAATAAAACCACACCTAAACTGTGAAGTTCGAAACTTTCCAAAAACTGCAATAAACCTTCTGTTTATAATAAGGTTGTCAACTTCAAAAGAGCACTCATCCCAGCAACTCAATAGCCCTCCAGAAGAACCCACTGCTGGAGATTCTGCAACACCTTGAAGAGAATTCAA
Source organism: Hibiscus syriacus (assembly GCF_006381635.1). Classification (NCBI taxonomy): domain Eukaryota; kingdom Viridiplantae; phylum Streptophyta; class Magnoliopsida; order Malvales; family Malvaceae; genus Hibiscus; species Hibiscus syriacus. The sequence goes on along the minus strand of NW_024062953.1, from coordinate 1,991,217 downwards.
ACCACTTCTCCTAAGAAATTGTCTCTGAACCTTCTCCACTTTTGTTTCTTGCAATAGAAGAAGAAAAGGACGTCTCTTTAAAACTAGATTTTGAACAGCTCTGTGTTTTTCCTTCCTTCCCAAACCCCTAACGTTCCACGTAATAATGGCTAATTGAAATTTCATCATGATTCAAATAAGTATTAGAAAACCCAATAAACACCGAAAATCAAACCAGCCTCAAATCCTCCTCCAACTTTATGATTTTCTCCAAAAAAGCTGATTTCCCACCCTTGAAAGACACACCCAATCCATTACTGATTTCCCAAGTAGCTATAGCTTCCTCCAAAAGAACAACAAAATCTGAAGAAGAAACTGTTTCAATGCTAACTTGATCCAATGCCAATCTGGTCAACAATCTTTTGGCTCTTCTATTAAAGGACATAGAGTTGAAGGAATAACTATCTCCTTCTAAGTGCCACCCTTCCCACATACTATCCAAACTGCTGTCAACAACCTGTCTCTCCAAAGTAGACCCCATACAGCCTTCCAAATTAGGTTCTGCTACTGCACTGACCGGCAGAACTGAATTAGGATCCAAAATCTTCCCATTTAGCCTCTCTAGAGATTCCTCTTCTCGAGGAACAACTATTTCATCTTTCTCTAACCAATGTCTTCTCTCCCTGGATCTCTTGTAGACCCTTTTGAAGCTAATACTTCTCTTATCCAACGGTTCACTCTTTGTAGTCAATGGAGAGTTGGATCGATCAAGCGTTCTTCCCCTGGAAATCTTACTTCCAGAACATAAAATGTAGTCAATCGGCTTTTCCTCTAAATTTGATTCCAATCCTCTAGAACACTTTCTCAAACCAGAAAGTGGCAGACCTCCATTTTTATCTTCCTTTGAGTTTGCAGATTCAACCAGAAACTGCTTCTGGTCCATTTTCCCAAATTTATCCAGCTTAACACCAGGCCCAGCTGGAATAATTTTTAGAGGTGGAGAACCAAGTTGCCCATTATCTGATGATTGGGCTATAGACCCATCAGCCGAAAAATTTGAAAATCTACATCCCAAACCCGCGTATTCACCAAAATTGTTAGTCCCAAGATCCTGACACGCTGTCAGCACACAATTAATGCCTTTCCCAACTTTGTTAAACGTTGGGAGTTGAATTTCCTCACCAACTCCAACCAAACCCGTGTTAGCTCCTTGGTCAAACCAAATATCTACCTTTTGTCTGCTGTTTTCTTCTGAACGTTCAGCACTTTCCATGCTATCTGACAGACTACTGTCAACCTTGTCTCCAGAAAATTCCTCACCAAGTTGTCTATTGTCAGAACCTCCCACCAGCGACTTGTTGAAGGAAACGGAAGAATACTCAAGCACCGAACCCAGCTTAATCTTAACTTTGAACGATCTTCCATAGGAACCAATAGTTATCTCCTCAGGGACGTCATAAGGGCTGGCCACCCTAACCAAAATCTTCACCATCGATAGGTCTGCTCTGATAACTGTATCTTCATGAATTTCTTCCACCAATCTCCACTTTCCTGCTACCCGTTCCAAAAAGGAATTTTGCCAACATAACAATGGAACCCCAAACAGATGTACGAGGCAAAAAGCCATTGGAATACCATCATCGTTCAATAAAAGTGCCAACCTATCAAACCAGAAAAATAACTCCTCCTTTTTCTCTAGCCATGCATCCATCAATTCTTCAGTCGACTTAAATGTAATAACACACGAATTCCAGACATAACCCCATCTAGAGATCTGGACATCAAAACCTTCATTAACTAAGGCCTTCTGGACTAATTCGAACTCAAAAGAATGTTTGATGATCCCCGTTAATGATCTCTTCACCCAACTAGAGCTCTCAGACGGAATATGCATTTCCCAACTATTTTTTATACCTTTCCTCCTGTTGAAACCATCGATCGACCGATCCCTATGGTCCGATGCATTGTTCTTCAATCTATCAGACAGTAAGGCCTCCTTGTAAGATCTTGTATCCCTTACACTCCTGTTAATAACCCCTTTCTCTTTGAACCTTGAAAGATCTTCTGTGTTCGACCTTGAAGGCATCACCAAAGAAGTGTTCTTCCCGACTGACCTCACCCTAGCATCCTTGTATCTTGCAGTACCCACTGAAATCCTCCAACCATCAATCATCGAACCATTCAGTTTGGCTATCGCCCTTCTTAGACTTTCCTCATTGCCAAACTGCACAAAAGCAAAAGTGAAGAATTTGTATTTCGGATTCCTTGTTTCTCTGGGAATGAACACTCTGACTACCGGACCGTGAGATGAAAACAACTCCCTTAACTCTCGTCGAGACACTCTTTTACTGAGATGATCAACGAACACCGTCCAAACATTCTCTGAAGAAAACTCCCCTCTCAATTTTACTCTCTCAACGTCACTATCTCTCTCCATCAGAAGAAAACTAAGATTTCTCTAACATAAGAATTCTACCTTATTAGGAGGAATTCCCAGTAAAGTTCCAAGCTCATCAAAACTATGTCAAAGAAAGCAAAAGGTTTGTTAGAAATTTTCAAACCATATAGGCTTCATTTATCGCCTTCATTTAAGATTTGGTAAGTTCAGCAAGACAGCTGATACAAAACCATATAGGCTTTGCAGAAGGTGGACCCTGGAATGCAGCATTTTTTTATCTGAAGACCAATGCGTGAAGCATTAGCTTACCATGATTCAACTATAATTTTATAGGTAATATGTAATAGCTGCACATGATAAACAGCATTTGAAACAGTTCTCAGTAATATTTTACATGAGGAAGAAGACTAACTGTGATACACTAAGAGGTTATTTTATACCACAAAGTGAACATATTAGTCTTTTTTGAATATTAAAAGGTGCAATGGCCTAAAAATATATTCATGAAAAATACCAACTCACCTTTTCCAATTCTTATAAGTTTCTTTAGTCCGTGTGCATACCGCTTTACTCGTGGTCGATGTTCCAAATCAATACTTCAGAAGAAAACAGGCAGAGCAATTGATAATTCTTCCAGAAAAGAATGTAAGTAAGAAAAAGTATAATTTGTAGAAGCATGAAGAAATTTTGATTTTGTTACAGGTGGCTACTAGCTAGTATATCTTACAGTTTAGCTACATAGTCAAAATAAACATATATGTTGAACTGAATACCAAAACCAAAATTTTAGTCTCAAGTAAACATCACAGAACAATCTAGTTATACTGCCCTTCATTACTTTCACAGATAAGTACCTTGTGTTCTTTGTATCTACTCAACCCATCAATTGAAATCTATTAATGGAATTTCCCCCATCAATCTTAAGAAATATAGTATCCATAAAAGTTCTAAAATCAGTCTTTAATTATTAGCAAACTCAAGTACGCTACTATAGCAAGATAGTCAAGGAAAAATGTCTTACTCAGCCTCCATGCTTAACTTGTTTCTGGTACTACCTCCTCTTGAAAGCTCATATTCAGCCTGTAGAAATAGGTAGCAATTTATGTGAATACATAAGAAAATTCATGAGGAAAACAAATTCATCTCTTCTAAGAAAGCAACCACATATGTGAATCAGATCATTTTAACTGACTTCCAAATACCTGTTGCTTGGCATGGTCAAATGCCTCCATCCATTTCCGAGCTTCTCCAGCAGAAGAACAAGCAATCTTGAAGACAAAATACACCAAGTTAGTCATGAGTCACTTCGGCACACAAGACAAACTAACCATTAATAAGAAAGAAAAGTAACTTAAAGAGTTAATTCTCTGTGTAGAAAAGTAAACACTGACACTTTCCTGGTCCTATGATATGCATTAGCATCACCAGAGGAACCAACAAATGCACCATGGCTTCACTATAAGACTTGAAGGACTCAGCCAAAACTTAAAGGAAAAATAAATATGTGGTTTTGATTACTGGACCAATCACATTTATCTTGTCAAGAATTGTGTCTTCCCTTTTATATTACATCCTAGACAAGAGGAAATACTTATAAACCTGCTCAATCAGTTACTGAACCCAACCACAGGATTTAATATCTTTTGACATGATTGAAAAATAATTCAAGGAAGAGGTTGAAATATGAGCCAATATAAGCATGCTATCGTCCAAAACATTTGTATAATAACTTGTAAACTAAGAAATTACAAAAACTGGATAAACTCAAAGATTATACATACCAACACAATACCATATGACTAATGCACAATAAAAGCCGACTCCAGCAATCATTATCAATTAAATTCTGTGAAACAAACTTACTTCTCCTTTCTTGGACTCATCCAATCGATTGTAAAACTGTATGACATAAAGATCCTACAAATGGTTAACAGAAGAAAACTGTCAAGCACAGCGTGAAGATTGATTAACCATAAAATCGTCAAAATAGCCCTCAAAAATCATGAAGCGATCCAACCGAAAAAAGCTTAAACAATCAACCACCAGAAAGAGCAAGTGAGAAAAAGAAAACTGGAAAAGAAGAATAAGAACCATAATAAACCAAAAGCAAGTTTTTGAAAGAAAAATAATAGTGAAAGACAAAAACGAACTAAGCAAATAATGATTACTACAGACTTACCCCATCATTGACTTTCCGCCGTCCTAACTCCTCCACCATCAATGTAGGTCCAATAACACCCTTCCTAATAGGTTTCTGGAAAAGATAACATATCAGAAACCAAGAATTCTTAAACAATTAAATTGGAAGAATGGTCAGATCCACAAAAATTAAGTAATTATTCCTTCAAGAACATTGGCAATAGATAACAATGAAAACCAAGCAAGAGAATTGAAAACAAATTCCAAATATAATATTGTAATTGAAGATCTCTCAAATATCACCATCATAATAATAAGTGAATAAAAATAGTCTCCTATTAAATGCAATTACAGGAAAGGAAGAAAAAACAGCCTTGAATTTGAACTTTGTAATTGGAGGCCTACACGAGTTGTCCCTTTCTCATAATAGAAGACAGTTCTACTCTATCCAAGGCCCAAGAGTTGAGTAAGAGGCATTTAGAGACACCTTTTATAAATAAAGTCAAACTAAATTCAATAACGAACTTAAATTCATAAGTTAAATCATGTAACCATGAAAGGCCACATATTAACAAGAACAATAACATGAGTAATTTCTTTACTCTTTTGATAGACTTGCCGCATCTTGTTGATTATTGTATTGTGTTATGAACTTTAATCAGCTCTCTACAAAGTCCAAAGCATCTAACCTTCTATGAATTGCATTCTCTTCTGAAGGGTGCCCTCCTAGAAGCAAATAAATAAGTTGCAGACAAAAAGTTGCAAGTTCTCTCTCATTTAACTTTTATATTTATTATGAATATGACCTGATTTCCTTACTGAGAAAACAAATACTAACTTCTTAAGGAACCAGAACGATTCATAAACAAAAATGCATTTAACCTTCTTTTCCCCATGCATAAGCTGAATTATCTGAAGGCAGCCTTGTATTCTATGAACTCATTCTACTAATTCAACAGTATTGGAAATATATCAAATATTTGAACCCCCAAAACACAGTCTCAATCTCAACCCATTCACTGGAACACCCAAATTAGAAGGAAGACTACCTAAATAATTTCTTCCATTGTAAATGAATAAATCAAATTCACTATAACTTAAAAACTACATGAAAGACGTACACATAATCAAAAAGCTCCATTAAGTCCAAAAGAAAAGGGGGGGAGGGCAGGAAAAGTGACGGTACGTACAATACCGGGGTTCTCATGAGGATCTCTTTTGTACATCATAACGTATTTTCCTTTTATAAAGAGGAAGCGAAGATGACAATACTCGTGACCGATCGAGTTGACTCCAATATGATACACCCATCCGAAAAATTCAAAAATCCCCTTCTCGTCCCCACCGAAGCTGGCTGAAGGTTTATGCCTATGTTTGTGATCGCCGTTTCCGTTGCCGCTGCCGTTGCTTCCGTTGCTGCAGTTCAACAATACTTCTCTCTCCTGTCCTCCGTCGCCTTCCTCTGTTTTAAACGCCGTCGTTTTTTCCATATTTGAAAAAAACTCAGCTCCAATGGCGAAACAAAAACCAAACTGATTTTGATTTGATCGGAAACTACTTTTAGAAAAAAAATAGTTTCGAAAAATGAAGTTGGTTTTGGATCGATCGAGGGCGGATCTGAGGACGGAATGATTCAGCTAAAGAGGAGAGAAGAGCAGAGATGAAGAAAAAAGCATATATTTTTATTTTTGGTTTTTTATTTATTTTCTAAATCTTTTGATTTATAGTTTGTATTTGCAGTGGACCCAACGTGTTTTAATTTTGGGGGTAAATTCGAGAAAAGGCGCATATATATTCAAATAAAAAGGTAAATTCTAGCATTATATCACTAAACTTTAGTCTACCTGTCGATTATGTCATTTAACTTTAAAATATTTCAATTTTAACATGAAACTTTCTACGTATAACATACCAATATACTGTTGACCTGGAGCTAAAAAATAAATTTTTATTCTATCTTATTATCTTTATCAAAATTAAAGATTTTCACTCACTTTTTGTCGTTATAAAATTGTTATTTTTTGTATCTTTTCCGACCAAGTTATACAAAAATGAACTTGTGTCATCGTCCTTCAACATTTAGATTTTTTTCTAAATTAAAGCTTACAAAATTAAACATAAAAAATCATTTATTTTTGGGATTTAGAGATTTGCTTAGGTTTGATATGTTATGGTATTTATTCAAAAAAATTAATTGTAAAAGTTATTTTTTTAGAATATAAACAACAAACCTCAAAATTAATCTCATAAAACAACCTTATTAGGAGAATAAGGAATTAGAATATCGACCTTTAGAAGAATCTTTATTTGATCTTGAGTAGGTTTCAATTAAAAATTGATGATAAGTAACAAGAGTAAAATGTAAACACTTAAGTATTAATCTTATCACGAATGACGATAAGTCACGAGTAATAATTAACAAACAACGACAACTAGAAAATGATTTTTTTATTAAAAAAAATGAGAAATAAATTATCATATTAATACATAGTTAATGATTTAACAGTTTATTGACTAAAATAACCCAATATCAAAAGATTGGTGCTAAATTTAAAGAGTATTAAAGTTTAATGACCAATTTGATAACGTGAACAGTTTGTATTGTGTGATTCGGGTAAGATCATGGACTCATATCAGTCACCAATAAAATAGGCGATTGTTTTTACATGACGTGGCGAAATCAGAATGGAGTGTTCGTTACTATCGGCACTGAAGTAGGCCCCACACGCTTTGCCAGCATTTCAGCGCTTCGTTTTCTTCTCTATATTCCATTATATTTATTTGTCTAATTATAGACAAATTAATGAAAACAATAATGAGTTAATTAAATTAAAATAAGTATTCCTTTATATAAATATATATACATGGTTAATATTATATTTAATCTGTTCATTATTATTTTCAATGATTAATATAAATTAATTAAATTATTTTTAAACAATAATTTATTTTTAAAATTTATATTTCTACTATCATTATTTTTATATAAATATCTGAATTATTACTATATGTATTTTAAAAAAGATAAAATATTATCAATAATTATTTGGTCTAATATGATGAGACATTAGATTTTTAACCAATGCTAATAGTTTAAATCTTGATATTGTTTATAGAATAAATTGAAATGTGAGAATCACCTAATTAAGGATGGGCATTTAACTTAAATTGGACAATTTTCAACTATATCCTATCTTATAGAATTGATTTTTTTTAATTTAGATAAATATCAGGTTGATTCGATTTTTTAAATATAAGATCATGTCGATTTTAGGATGAAAAATATTCAACTCAATAATAATAGTATACGTGATCTTTATATTTAAAAATAATTGTTATAATACTATACACTCATAAAATTTCAATTGTACCCTTATTTTGTCAAACAAAAATTATATATATATATATAGGAAATTGGAATGATCGTAAAAGTTCGACAAATTAATTATACTTTTTAATGTTTTGATAAAATTTAATGATTATTTTGTAATTATTTGAAATTAATGATCATTTTATATTTTTTTTAAAGTTTAGTCACTAAAACGATCATTTAAACATAGTATATTTTGCCCAAGTTTTCTTGTTTGTCAACTTTTTACCGGTAGCAATTATATAATTAAAAAAAAGTAGACTAATAGCTGTAAAAGAACTCCTGATTTAATTTACTTAGAAGATCATTTCAATCAATTTTTCACCCACATAGTAAATACTAGATATCCCATAAAAGCATTATTAAATTAACAATATCTAAAGTACTATTTTCAATTTAAAAATATTTCGAATACGACCGCGCGCAATGGCATATACAATATGTTCTTAAGGCGGGCATCTATCTATTATGGAATCTAAATTTTATTCGGTTAATTTTTCATTTTACCGATTGTGTCTACTTGAAATTTTATTCGTGTCTATTCCCTATAAAAAGTTTGTATTATTGATATATATGTGTCTATCCTGAAAAATATTTATGGATCAACCACTGATCACATGTGACATTTATTTTAATGATAGATTATAAAATATTAAAGTAATTGAAGGAATGAAAATGAAGATATCAAACGTAATTAAAAAATTTCTTGAAACGTCAAATTGGAAATTTTTGTATAATATGAGGGCCGAAATGGAATTAAATCATAGAAAACGATAATATCTCAATCATTATTATGGAATTGGATAATTATTTCACCTATAAAAACTTACAAAATTCCAATTAAATTTGATCTTACGTGTTCAAGCTACTGACCTCTCATTAATCCAATTGTTTGGTACGGAAAATATATATAAAACGAGTTTTCTGAGTTGTCTTTGTTAAATTATGCCACATGGCCCACATCTATCGTACATTTGTCAACTTTGTAACGTATTAGTTGGGCACTAGATGGACTCACCCGTGTAAAAAGTTGACTTAATATGTAAAATTGACTGAAACCGACTAGAGTTAAAATTGTTTTTGACCTGCGCTGCAGCGATTTGAAACCGAATCGAGTCGTAATTGGTGTTGACCTGAATCCGAGTTGGACCTGAAAATTATGGGTCTGAACCCGATCTGCACCTAACCTAAGAACGACCTGAACCCGAATTGAACCGAAAATATGATACTCGAACCCGAACTGCATCCGACTAATATGAACCCGAACCCAAGATTAACCTGGTAAATAATTGGTATTACCTGACCTGTTTTCAACCTGACCTGTAATTGACTCAACTTGTTAATAATCTGACATGTTAAAGAAATATGATATTGTCATGACTTATAAGTAATATGTTACAATTAATATAATTATATTATTTTAAATTTATATTAAACTTATGATAATTAAATTAATATGATTACTTTTTGAAATTTAGTTTTTATATTAATTCTAATTTGTATATTATAAATTTGATTTTTATATTAATTATAATTCTTTATATTATTTATAATTCTTATATTATAAATTTTATTTATAATCACTAAATTAAATTTAAATATTATCTTATTGAACATAATTTTATTAAATTATATAAATTGAGTTAAAATATTCATAAATCTAAGTTACTTTTAATGTGAAAATTGATTAATAATTTAAGTATAACTTAACTTGAAATTTTAAAATAAAAATATATTAGTTGAAATGATGAACTTATTAAAGATTTGAAACTTGAATAACATTATAATACTAAAACAAAAAATTTATAAATGAAATTAATTTTATTACACTTAAAAACACTAAAATTACAATAAAATCAATTAAACAAAATAATTTTTTTTGGATAATTAAACAAAAACAGAATAAATTTATGTTGGAATAAATGCTCTCAATCTTATATCTAAGGTTTTACAAGGCTAAAAGCTTAACTATACTACCAAAAATATCATCATCTAAGCCAGAACAACCCCACAAGTTGAGTTTCTTATTTATTGTTAATTCTTTCAGGCTGAGCAATCTTTACGTCAAGCAAATAGCCTTTCACCAAACAACAGAAGGGCTACTTGAGTCGAATTTTTCAGCGTACATTTGAGTCTAGGGTCAAGTAATTCTTCAACAGCTGCCACTCCTCTGTGCAAGAGAGGTTTTACCTGAAAATGTAAAAAAACTTTAAGATTACGATTTCAATTTCACAACTGAAAAACAGATATTATCATGAAAATGTATGTGCTAAGTTGTGTTGCAGTGATCGAATCATGTCAGCTAACTACGAAGGAGCTCGCAGGGTATCATGATTAGTTCCAAAGCATTGAATCATTGAAGCACAAAATTTCCACAATTTCCAAAGAGGACAAGAACAAGTAAGTTCCTTGATGGAGCTGTCTCACCAAGAGTACTTGTTTAAACTTAAGATGTATTAGAAATTGTTGATGGTTGTTAACATACCCAATCTCAGGCATGATGTCCAATGAAACTAGAAACAATGTCTAGAACCACCTTACATGTTCTCTTATTTAACTACAGCACCAAGAAATTAAAATCCAATATACAAACCATTACTCAACCTTGAGTCATCTCCCATCCATAAATAGGGAATCCTTCGTATAACCCAATTCCTACCACGAACCAATTGCCCAGTACATTAAACTTTTGATCGAGAGTTACTATCTAGTTCTATTATGGTAGCTTTTACTTTACCCTGTACTTCAATCACCAAATAATTCCTATCTAGTTGTCCTAGATTAGGTATTATCATTAACAATACCAAGAACCTTACTAAGTAACTCCCCCTCCCAAGAATAAAGGGGATTTGCTGACACAGCTAGCAATTATCACCTGTGATCCTAGCTTAGGCGTACTAAAAAAAGAGTAATAGAGTTCAATAATGTCAACTTCTGAAGGATCTTAACGACATATTATTAATATTTACTTTCAATTGGAAAGACAAATGATGTACAGTTTCAGATAACATGAAAGTACCGATGATATAGCACACAGTGCTTGTGTTTAAACAATCTTTCATGCATTCTCGAACATAGATACATTGTCAAATTTGTATTTGCAAGCTACATATTCAGGAACATATAAAATCAATAGAAAAAAATAAATAGCTGCAATTAGGGCTGTAAAAAGCTTCTTATCTGCAAAATGGTGTCTCCCCTAAATCATTTCAAAATTCATAACAAAAATAAGGAAGAGGAAGAAATGTATGTTTCATCAGTTCTGAGTTCTGAAATAATACATCCTTCAGGCAATTGAAAAGAAGTTAAAACAGGTGAATTACCAGAACTTGAACTTTTTCCTTTCGATGTGCCATTTCAGACATTAACTCATAAACAATCGGATTCTGCTCTATTCCTTCCATGCAGATGCCAACACCTACCTACACATCATAAAAAGTTCGATGATTGAAACTGTTCTATACAAGTAATATGTCAGAACATAGAAGTACATACATACATAAAATGGCTGTCCTTTGTTCCCATATGTAATGGGGTAAGGGGAGGTAAGATAATAAGCTGCCCCCAACACTAGGTTGAGTTGCAGCTTCCGTATGAGACCTTCAAATTATGAAATACCCTCTATGAGACTCGATCCCACAACCTCAAGGTTAAAAACCTCGTGCTCTACCAACTGAGTTGGATGATCATTTCAATTACATATATATATATATATACACACACATAAAAGTCATATAAGGCCATGGAATGCAAAAGGTAAGTTAAAAAGAATGGGGAAAGGATGGCATCACAAAAAAAGTTTAGACACAGAAGTTAAAAGGCTCTTAACTTTTCCATCAGGTTGCATTACAGAAAATAATTCCTAATTCATTCTAGTCCCGAAAGCTTTAATTATTTAAAATGTTCATTTCTAGCAATGATTAGAAAATATTCAAAAAGGAGACACTCGCGTACCATGGTTGAATTTTTACTGATGCGAGCATCCACTAGACTTGACGAAATTGCATCCAGTGTTCCATGCATTTCAATATTTCCTCCAAAATTATGCAGTAAACACCTGATAAAGATATTTTCAAAATGATCGTGAATTCCATAATACAAACATCAAATTACATGTTAAAGAAAATGATTGTCAGAGAGAGAGAGAGAGAGATTTTAAAAAGAAACATCTAACTAATGGTTATGGAATGCCATGAAATTTCAGGAGAAAATGATGAGAGAATTACCAGACATAAGGAGTACCATAAAACTGAGAGGAAGTTGCCCATATCGGTTTGACATCAGCGAATAAATCAAGAACTATCATTTTCCCTACTGGAACAGAATGTAAAAGTGTCGTTCACTCACTCTGATTGCGATTCAAATTGTTGATTTCTTCATGCATAAGAGTAAGTTCGTATGTTTTGCGGGAAAACGGGAAGAAGAGGCGGGAAGAATAGAGACAAAAAATAAGGAGGGAGAGAAAACAGGAAACAACAATGAAAGAGGGAAAACGAGAGAAAAGGGGGAGATTTTAGATGTTGAGCAGGAAGAATAGAGACAAAAAATAAGGAGGGAGGTTTGGCCGGGAAGAGGCGGGAGAAAATGGTTAATTTTGGTGAATGTTTTCAATTTCATTCTTATTAATTTAAGAATATAAAATATAGTTTATAATTTAATATAATATTAAATATAGTCTATCAAATTTAATGTTACTTTTTATTAATTTAAGCTTCATATTTAAAATTTATTTAATTTGATCCTTATATATTTTCTAATCTTTTCAATTAATATATATGTTTTTATTAATAAATTAATATATAGTTTATATATACTAATGAACTATATAATATATAGTTTGTATATACCATATACTATATAGGTTATATATTAATGAACTATATAATATATAGTTTATATATACTATATAGTTCATATATACTACTGAACTATATAATATATAGTTTATATATACTAATGAACTATATATAATGTATAGTTTATATATACGATATAGTCTATATGTGTAACACCCCTAACTCATATTCGACCCGAATACAAGTCCGAGATGTCACATTGACTTTTCAAACTTTAATTCTTAAAGAAAAACCCCGGGAATTTAAAACTTTCATTAAAACACAATACTTTAATTTACATAAAAGATACCACTTAATACAAAATCGATCAGAGCATTCGTAATTAACCACTTATTACATATCAACACTCTATACACAACAAAATACCTACTTTGTCAATTACTTCTGATCTGATTTCTTAGTAATGTTGTTGTTCGTGCCACTTCTATTCTGAATCTTCTTATTTCTTGGTACCTACGTGTAAATCACTTACACGCTAAGTCATAGACTTATTGAGGCAATAAATGAATATGCAACAATATCTTCATGAATATGCATCCTTACCATTTCCTTCATGACATTTCAATATGCATGTATCTATTACACAATAACATATATAATCATATCATGCATGTATGAAACTTACCTTCTTGTACCACTTTCACTTTACTTTGTATTTCAATTGTCCATGTATATTATTGAGAATAGAGGTATGTGAGTACATTGAGGTTGTGCACTAATACTGTCACCACAGCTCGTATCAATTCTCTCATGGGGCACCGAACCTTAGTTCAGTATTCGTCCGGAATGACTGTTATATATGTCCCGTAGGACCACTACATCTCGAAGGACTACGTCCCGAAGGACTATTATACCCTCGACTCTTGGCATGCCAATTACACCTATAGCTCTTATATCGTATACCATGGGCATTATTCTTATATTTCATATGTTCATGTACTCATGTCATTTCTCTTGTGATCATGTAGCTCATGTCACTTACTTTATGTCATGTTCTCATATCACATATCATATCACATGTGTATTTGAATCTATTCATATATATACATCATTTATCCAATCACATGAACATATATATGCCTTATGCATGTATTACAATAATTATCATGTATTCACAACTATTGTACTATGAAAATCAATATAGGGATTAGACTTATCACAAGTCTTATTCCATTATACTATACATATAGTATGCACTCACCTTAGCTTTGCTTTGATTCGATTCTAATCCTTTGATCATTCCGGAATAAGCTTACTTTTAGTATCTACATAATCACACATGGATCTATATCAGTATTATAGCTAATATACTCTAATGGTTCACTCTTTAAATTAAGATAAATGCCAATTTCCTCTTTTAATGAAGGTATGCATCGGTGCACTACTTGTGCATCGGTGCATAAAACGCATTCGATGTTTTATTATTAATGGAATGCATCGATGCATGCCTTATGCATCGATGCACTAATTGCATTCGATCTTTTTATTTTAAAAGAGTGCATCGATGCACTACCTGTGCATCGATACACCTTCAAACAATTTATGGGTTTTAACCTTGATGAATCGATGCACTATGAATATGCATCGATGCACTATGCCCATAATCCTCGTTTTGAACCCGAAAATTCATTCATTTTGGATTAAATCCTTCATGTTTAATCCCCTTTTTCATTCTTAACTCTAGTACACATCCTTAAACCAGTTTATACTCATTTATTTCATCTTAAACCTCTAAATCCTATCCCTTATATGTAATTCAATAATTACATCAATAATTCAACATGTTTGAATTCCACTTTTAACACTTCGTATATCTTAACTAGATTTATGACAAGTCAAATTTAACTTTCAATTCTAGTTATGAACTCTATTCCAAGATTTCATTTAAGAACTTCAAATCTTAAATCTCTCCTAACTCCATCATCCTTTGATGTTAAGATAACTTAAGCTTTCCTTAAGCTTAGTTATCATCTGATAATCAAAAACCAATCTTAAATTTAACAATAAACTCAATAATCAGAAATCTTACCTTTGCTTTGGTTCACACGCACAAAGAAGAAAGAAGAATAAGAGAACTCTTGAAGTCTTGGGTGTTTTCTCCCCTTCCACCCACGTGTATCCTTATATATATATACTTATCATTTCTTTAATTATTTTTCCTTGCAATTACTCTATTGTCCTTCCATTCCTTATTCCTTTCAATTCCGTCCTACACAATAATTTACATGTAAATCTTTATACTATTCATTTATTTTATTTTAACCACCAAATTCTAAGACTTTACAATTTAGTCACTAACCCGGTATTGAGGATGTTACAATATGTTATATAGTTTACATATACTAATAAACTATATAATGTATAGTTTAGGGTTTAGGTTTTTTATATATAGTTCACATGTAAATTACAATATATAGTATATATAGTTTATATATATATAATATAGTATATGAATATAAACTATAGTATACATATATAGGTCATATGTAAACTATATAGTATATAAATATCAACTATAGTATATATATATAGGTCATATGTAAACTATATAGTTTATATATATAGTTCATATGTAAACTATAGTTCATATGTAAATAGTAACTATAGTTTATATGTAAACTATAGTTAGTATATAAACTATATAGTTTATATGTAAACTATAGTTCATATATAAATATCAACCTTATTATATACATATTTATATATATAGTTCATATGTAAACTATAGTTCATATATATAGTATATAAATATAAACCATAGTTTATATAAATAGTATAAAATATAGTATATAAATATAAATTATAGTATGTAGTTTATATAAATATAAATATAATCCCTAAACCCTAAACCTAAACCCTAAACCATATAATATATATATATACTATATAGTTTATATTAATAAACTATATAATTTATACAATATATATTATTTATAATTATACATAATATATAAATATAAATTGTATAGTTTATATATAATTCATATATAATTTATATATAAACTATGTAGTTTCTATATAGTTCAATAGTTCATATATAAACTATATAGTATTATAGTTTATACATGGTATATATAGTTTATACTTTATACATAATATATATAAACTATATAGTTTATATATATAATACATATACTTTATATAAATTATATAGTTATATATATATATATATATATATATATATATATATTAGTTGTTTTAATTTTTTTCTCAACTTATTACTTATTTCTATTTATTAATTGGTCAATAACTTTTTAAATGAGTATAATTTAGTACATTTTTTATTAATTTCAACCTCAAATTTTAAAATTATTTTGATTTGATCCCTTTTGTGTTGTTTAATATATTTAAAATTTTATTTGTAATTTCATATTTGTTCAATTTAGTCCTCCAAATTTTATTTGCACCTGAAATTGACCCATACTTATTACTTATTTATATTTTTAAATTGGCCCATAACTTTTTAAATGGGTATAATTTAGTACTTTTTTGTATTAATTACAACCTCAAAATTTAAAATTATTTTGATTTGATCCCTTTTGTGTTGTTTAATATATTTAAATTTTTATTTGTAATTTCATATTTATTCAATTTAGTCCTCCAAATTTTATTTGCATATGAAATTGACCCATACTTATTACTTATTTCTATTTTTAAATTGATCCATAACTTTTTAAATGTGTATAATTTAGTACGTATTTGTATTAATTTCAACATCACAATTTAAAATTATTTCGATTTGATCCCTCATCAATGTGTGTTATTTAATTTATTTAAATTTTTATTTGTAATTTCATATTTGTTCAATTTAATCCTCCAAATTTTAGTTGCATATGAAATTGATCCATACTTATTACTTAATTCTATTTTTTTAATTGGCCCATAACTTTTTAAATGAGTATAATTTAGTAATTTTTTGTATTAATTTCAACCTCACAATTTAAAATTATTTCGATTTGATCCCTCATCAATGTGTGTTGTTTAATTTATTTAATTTTTATTTGTAATTTCATATTTGTTAAATTTAATTCTTAAATTTGTTTTTTTTCATAAAATTGAACCATGATTATTTTTATTCTTAGTAATTTACTTTAAATCATATACAATTACAAATTGCAATTAAACGTTCGCGAAAGATGAAAATAATTAATCCAAAAAAAACCCCTGATATGACCTCAATCCGTATCTGATAGAGATCCGACCTGAATTTTATCTGCCAATGATGTGACCCGATCTGAACGAGATCTGCTTGAAGTCCATCCGAACCTGAATTAACATGCTTTTTAACTGCTTCGGACCTGAACTGTTTTGACCTGAACTGACAACGATCTGAACTGAAAATGACATGACCTGAACCCGATATGGATCTGGTGTCAAATCAACCAGAAAATAACCCGAACTGATTTGACCTGACCTGAACCCGATCTGGATCTAGTGTCAAATTTACCTGACTTGACCTGTATCCGATTTTACCCGACCTACCAGAATCCGACTGAAACCTGAACGATTACCCGATTTTACAATCCTACCCACCCTAACCATATTAATGAGGATGGTACATAATAAATATAATTTGGAAAATATTAAAGTTTCAAATTATTTAAACAAATACGATAAAGATTATAGTGTTGAAATAAACCGTTTAAAGGTGACGACGATTTTTGAAGAATATATACTTTATGAAAGGCTTAATATAAAAAAGTAGTTAAGTTATACAAATTTTTTTATTTAGATGTTTAAAAGTAGTTAAATCAATTTAGGTGTTTAATATAATTAATAGTTAAATGAATAGGTTAACCGTCAGTGTTTATAAAATTTAAAAAAACTTATTTAAAATAATTTTTTTAAATTATATATTTTAAAAACTCTAACTTTTCTCAAATTTTTAAAAAATCAAAATACTTAAAACCTTAATTCTAAACTCAAAACAAAAGTCATGTTAACGCTACGTCGATACCTTAGTCGTCGTCATCGGTGAATAACCACCCCAATTGTCGTCACCTATTTAATGACTGATCATCGTTTTAATTAGGGCTGTAAATGAGACGAGACAGATCGTGAGCTACTCGAGATTGACTCGATCAAGACTCGATAAATACTCGGATCGAATGGACTCGAGCTCGAGCTCGACTTGAATTCTTAACGAGCCGAAACGAGCTACTTGATACTCGACTCGAAAAGCTCGTGAGCAGCTCGAAAATATAATATATAAGATTATATTTTTTTAAAAAAATTATTAAAAATATTAATATTTATGTATTGATTTTTTTAAAGAGAATACATTAAGATTTTCATGCATTTAAGGTTCAGGTTCGAGTTTGAGGATTCAATCGAGTTAAGTTTAAGAATTATTTTTCTTCATTTTGAGCCTTTTTGAGCTGCTCACGAGCTTCAGTTCAGGATTTCGAGTCGAGTTTTAAAATTTTAAGCTCGCGAGTTTTCGAGTCGAATCGAGCTCAATTTCAGAGTTTTCGAGTCGAGTTTGACAATACTCGAACTCGACTCGTTTACACCCCTAGTCTCAATCCTCTAAACTATTAAACTTAAATCCCTAAAACTCAAATATTCAAATCCCTAAGGTGGCGTTTGGTTCGCTGGAATGTTTATGAGAGAAATGAAATATGTGAAGGAATTGGAATCTATAAGAATTGAAATATGAATCTAAAACCTGTTTGGTTGGCAGGAAATTGAATTGGAATCCAATTTCATATTTTGTTTGGTTTGCAAAAATGTCAGATGAATTTGATTTCAGTAATGTAAAATGACAGAATTGCCCTTTTTTTGGTTAATTTAGTTTGTTTTATAACTTACATGTAACAATATATTGTAAAAATTTTAAAAATATTAAAATTTCATTTTATTGATTGATTATTCATTTTAATAAATTATAAAAATCATATTAATAAATAGTATAAGTTAAAATCATCCCAATTAGGAATGACCATGGGTTGGGTCGGGTTTTTGGTCCACCCGACCCGACCCGAGAACAAGGGAACCTCCACCCGAGACACGCCCCGATCCAACCAAAATAAAGTTTCACCCGACCCGACCCGAATATATGAATTAGAAACCGACCCGACCCAAAATAATAAAAAAATATTTTTATTCAATAAAAACAATGACTTAATTGAAAAAAATTATATATAAAGGGGTATTATTGTAATTATTCCTAAATATATAAGGTAAAATTATATATATTTTTCGAGTTGGGTCGGGTATTTTTCACCATAAACCAACCCAAATATAACACTTAAAAAACCCGACCCGCATATCACACTTAAAAAACCCGACCCGACCCGATTTTTTTTTTATAAAAAAATCCGACCAATCCCAATTTTTTTTAAAAAAAATCCGACCCGAATGCCATACGATTAATGAGGGTTATATAGTCAAATTTCACATTTCTTCCTCGAAAGGATTTCAATTTTATCATGTTATGGATGTAATTTACTTTTCCTTCCCTTGATGAAATTGAATTCCAATTCCCCTTTTAAAAACTTGAACCAAACATAAGAAAATAATGAAATTAATTCTAATTCTCTCTAATTTTAAGGTATTTCAACAAACTAATCGCCACCTATCTTCTAAATATCTTTAGCCAGTCTTTTGAATTTGTAACAATAACGACTGTGACAGTTGACTATTTGATCACTCAGTGACCTTTGACAGTTTGCGTAGAGCTAACTTTTGAGATTCAGTGATTTTTTTTTATTTGGCTTTTGCAATATATTAAATTTGAATCAATAAAAAAATATGATATAACATAGTTCATGCTAATAATAATATTAATAAATTAAATTATATAATAAATGAAAAGGAATTCAATATTTTATAATTCGTCTAGTTGAATATAAAATAATATTTATTTAAAAATTTTCAACTATTTTAAGGTATCAGTGGAAATCAACTACTTATTTTGTACGAACATATATTTCTATATGTTTTTCAGTTATGTTTGGTGACATGTATTTGCTATAATTTTGGACATATCTGTATTATTAATATAATGTATTGTAAGATATTAAAAAAAAAAACCTCTGAATGGGATATGTGACCACTTAAGTTTGAGTCTAACTCACAGACCGGGTCTAGGGGTTACATAAATTATATAATAAATGAAAAGAAATTTAATATTTTATAATTCGTCTAGTTGAATATAAAATAATATTTATTTAAAATCTTTCAACTATTTAATATTAAATCTTTATTTCTATACATACATGGTACTCGAATTTGAAATAAATAAAAAATCTTTAATCATTAAGATCTTTGAATTTGGATTATAATAATTAAATTAACATTAATTTTAAATCAATTAAAAATTTGAAATTAAAATCAATACCAAATGAGTAAAATTTAAAGGTATAAGTGTGTTTAGAATTGTAGTTTTAAACCAATAGTAAAAGTTAAATTTTTTAACTTTTACAATTTAAATTTCTGTCTAGAATCAAAATTATGCTTTTATTCAAGGGCGGAACATCGTGGGAGCCAAGGGAAGTCTTACCCCCACCAATTATTTTTATAATTAACAATTAATATTAAAAAATATGTATTAAAAACAATTTACATTTATAAAAAAATACTTTAACTCCTCTCTAATAAATTTTTAGTTCTGTACATGGACTTTGGACTCGATAAGCAACCCTGGTGAAAATCCTTACCGCTGGTCGACACGAATCAATTTGATTTGGTTTAATATATCCTGTCAATTATTTTATCAATTTTATTATTCCCCAGTTGTCACTCTTCCATTATATTATCGATACAAAAACCAAAAGATGAAAACTGAAAATTTTAGCCAAGTGTTTGACGCTTGATACCCTCTCAAATTTCAAAGATTTACCCTGTCCGCTGCTTTTTAGGAAAGCCAGTACGATTGCTTCTCCAACTACTAGCAAGACATAAAACCCAAGCAGCGACGCCGCCTTAGACATGGAGGCAGTGCCTATAGACACCGAAAGCTTCAAGCTTGGCTTCATCGGAGCCGGCAAAATGGCTGAGAGCATTGCCAGAGGAGTGGTGCAATCTGGTCTTTTGCCTCCCCAGCGTATTTCCACAGCAATCCACTCAAATCCCGATCGTGGTATTGGCTTCAAATCACTCGGCATCCCTGTTTATGGTCACAACAACGACGTATTCTTCTTTATCCCCTTCATTCCTCTCGTTACATTTACTATTTCCCATTTTGGTTATTGGAAAAAGAAAAAAAAAATGGGTTCATTATTGATTTTACTATGTTGAATGATTGAAAATAAGATATTGTTTCACTCTCGGGTACCAAAGAAATTAGTAGTTTCTTTTCTATTTTGGTTGTTTGGTAACTATGTTTATATAAATTTAAGTTTATACTTTAGGGAGTTTTTCTGGGGATTAATTTGGCTTAATCTGGTTTTGCTTTTCACCATTTGTATGCACATATTTTAACTCTCTACAAAGTGGAAAGTGTCGGTGTATAGCTAGGGGAGTGGACGTTTGAACCTTTGGTGTTGTCTGAGGGCGGTTCACCACTTCTTTGGGCGGAGAGCCGTGACAGCTAGGTAATGACAGTAGCTGTGAGTAAAGCCCAGGGATTGGATTCCCTCCTCCCAGGAGGAGAGAAAGAGGAATAAGGGGAGAGCGAGTTGCAATTGGTATCCGAGCCAAATTGCAGTAGGCAATTGAGCTTGGTGAGTGTTGGCTTTCAAGCTAGTTGTTATGGTGACCAAGCTAGTTGTTATGGTGACCGAGCTAGTTCATGCTGCACGACAAAGAGATGATGTTTTTGCACAAGAGGGACTAGAGACCCGGTGGGAAACAAAAGAGGGCAAGTTCGAGGGACGACATATCATCTTTGGGGAATAGGGTCACTAGGCTTGTGGAATCTGAGAAAGAGGCCAAGGAGACCCATGATATTGTGCAGTCACATCTTCGCAAGTTGGAGTCCATGAAGTGATACACGGTATTGTCAAAGAGTTGGGTGAGATGATGGTCGAAAGGAGTAATACTCTCAAATCTTGGGTGGTGGCTTTGAGGAAGGAGATGGAAGAGTTCAAGGGTGACTACTCATTTGCAAGGCTGCAATGAGAAAGGGAGAAGAGCCGACCAAGATTACCGGTTCCCTTCTCAGGAGAGAGAGTAGTCTTACATGATCTATGCATGGGTTCGGGTGGGTGTAGCTTGACGCCTAATGATTATGGATGTTAGGGTCATCATAAGCCTATCCAAATAGTCCATGTACTGTGTGGCAGCGGGATGATTGAACCTGTCGGCTGTTCGTCCGGAATGTGTCCACTGGACCTCCATTCTGGAGCGATTGGATTGTTCTGGAATGAGACTTTCGGAAGGACGTGTTATGAAGAGCACAATAGAAAGCAGATAGCTAACAACAAAAAATGTGTTTTGTTGATATTTGTTTATGTAGAATTTTGGGGGGGGGGGAGTTAATCAACTTTTCAGATTTATATGCTCTTAAGTTTTTATAATGTAGGTGTTTTTATTTTTATTTTGTTTCTGATCCAACTCATGAATATACATGAAAACAGGTTGTGGATGCTAGTGATGTGATCATTTTCTCCGTGAAGCCCCAAGTAGGTAATGCTATTAGCTTGAGTGTTTCCTCTTTGGTTCCTCTGCGCGCTTCCCTTTTTGTTTTTTAAGTTCTAGAGCTGGCAATTCCATTCTTGTAGTAGGTACTCATTTTCTCAAACATCTTGATAAAGATAGAAAACATATTATGTTTTCCATAAATGTGTATGGTTGAAAAGGAAAGCAAAGAGGATAAAAATAAAGTGATTTTACGTTATATCTTTTGTAAGTTAAGATGTATAACCCAAATATGTATTGCTCGACTCTCTTTCCCATTTTTCTTTCCAGTTTGGAGTATTTGTTTTTGTCAGCAGGACAGGAGTGGAAAATATTTTCCTATTTTCTTTCTTCTCACCTTATTATTTAGGGTAAACTGTACGTTTAGTACCCCAACTATCATTTTTGTTCCGTTTTGGTCACCCAACTATTTGTTTTTTAAAAATCATACGTTTTGGTTTCAGTTTGGTTACCCACCGTTAAAAAATTAACAAAATTGCTGACATGACAATTTTTCATTTTTTAATGATGATGAGGCATTACCTCATGGTGACACATCAGCATCACCATTATTTTTTTAATGGCGGGTGACCAAAACTAAACGTTAGGTATGATTTTGGAAAAAAATAGTTGGGTGACCAAACGGAATAAAAGTGATAGTTGGGGTACTAAACATGTAGTTAACCCTATTATATGTTAGTTGTGTCTAGTAGGAGAGAAAAGTGAATGAGGCTTCAACGTCTCTGATATTTACCTTATTATAGAAAAAGAGTCAATATAGTATGGTAGTTTAACGAATGTAGTAAAGCATGGCCCTGTCAATTTTGCTTTTATCTCAAGCACATTTACACATGGATCACTTCTTGTAAAGACATCACACATAGAGTTTTGAAAGTTTGCATTTTGCCGATTCAGTCATGATATTGTACTTGAATACAGAGAGATATCATACAAGAGAATCAGAAAACAAAAAAGTATGAATGCAGAACATCTTCGGGTGCATTTTCGGACTTCTGTTTTTAGTCTAAAACATTTCCTTGGTGGCTTGCAGTTAAAAATGTGGTCTTGCAGCTGAGGCCGTTACTTTCAAAGAAAAAGCTTTTGGTTTCCATTGCCGCTGGAATAAAACTGAAGGATCTGGAGGTATGTCCTTTTAAGCTTTTTACCTTTACAAAAGCATAAAAGCCATGGTGCTTGTATAAATTATGCATTACCATGTTATTCACAGAAGCATATCATATTGTGATTTAAAAGAATTTCCTTTCATTTCTTTTTCATGAGTTTATGAAACTTTGACATCGGTGTTTCAGTTTTATTGGTGTTGGTGGACAAAAGAAAAGATAAATTACCAACTAATTCCCCATCCAGTGAATCAGAAATACTTGATGACAAAATGAAAATTTTCCACCCCTTGATCTTTCTCAAATACATGGGTAGTTTTAATCTTTTTGTAATTTCTATGTGATGTGCACATTCATTCTTACTATTTGTATATAAGCAAGTTCCAAATTTTCAGTTCGAGATTCATGTTTTCAGATGGAGCACGAGCGAGTTCTTTTAAACCGATTTTGTCTTTCTTTTCTAGGAGCAAAACCGATGCAAAATAGTCGTTGCTCCTTGCTTGACATTGAAAGAACTGTCTTAAGTAACTATAGAAATTCCTTTTTCTCCTTGTCCTTATTTCTATCGAAGGTTTAACCAAATGACCATACTAGACAACTTTGTAATAGAATTAATCGCTATGATCGGCAACACTTTTCCCGTCATCATTTTCTCTTAATTTTTACACTTTGTACTCCTTGAGACTCATTTCCTTCATGTGCAATTGTGGTGTCATATATTTGTCTTTATTTCAATAAAACAATTACTTTATTTTGTTCAGGAATGGGCTGGCCATGGCCGATTTATCCGGGTGATGCCTAACACACCATCTGCTGTTGGTATGGCAGCATCAGGTATAACCTTTTCCCCATTAACTGCATATGAGCAAATCATCATCTTTTTGATCGCATGTTTTTGTAAAATATGATTCTTCCTAGTCCCACAAGTTCATTTTGCAATCTTTTATCGTATATCGTCTTACAGACTGATGAACGGCCATACAAATATCTAATCTTTTTCCATAATGCACAGTTATGAGCTTGGGAGAATCTGCTACAGAACAGGATGGGGAATTAGTTGGTAAATTATTTGGATCAGTTGGCAAGATATGGAAAGCTGATGAGAAATTGTTTGATGCTGTCACTGGCCTTAGGTATCATTAATATGCTTAAATAGTCCCTGCATGCTACTATCTGAATGCAAATCGTTTCCTTTTTCTTCGCCCCATCGTTTATCTTCGATTATCCACCAAAGTTAGGTTAACAAGATATATGTTTCCTGAAAATATCCAGTGGCAGTGGTCCAGCATATATATATTTAGCGATCGAAGCTTTGGCTGATGGCGGAGTGGCTGCCGGTCTTCCACGAGAACTAGCATTGGGACTGGCTTCTCAGACTGTAAGTAACTTCTACTTCATGCATCATGTATCTTTCATCATGTGTGCTTACCCGAAACCCGTTTTTGATTGATACGACGACGGAAATGCTTTGTCACATGGTAGTTGTAAATCACTTTACGACGAAGAAAATGGGTGAAAAGTAGAGGCTGCTCCCATGCTAGCAATAACTCCTCTATGGCCCTATTTGCATGTAGATGATAACCAGCCACTAGGTTCGTTTCTTTTGCAGGTTTTGGGAGCAGCTTCCATGGCTGTTCAGTCTGGGAAGCACCCTGGTCAGCTGAAAGACGATGTTACATCGCCCGGTGGCACTACGATCGCCGGCATTCACGAGCTAGAGAAGAACGGCTTCCGTGGAACATTGATGAATGCAGTTGTGGCTGCTGCCAAGCGTAGCCAAGAACTTTCCAAGACT
The DNA here is from genome assembly GCF_006381635.1 of Hibiscus syriacus. Taxonomy (NCBI): domain Eukaryota; kingdom Viridiplantae; phylum Streptophyta; class Magnoliopsida; order Malvales; family Malvaceae; genus Hibiscus; species Hibiscus syriacus. The sequence continues at coordinate 1,965,998 of NW_024062953.1, read as the reverse complement.
TGAAAGAGTCCTATGGATTCTTTTGAAATATTGGAACAGATGATTGCTGGACAATCATTTTATATATGCCTGTTAATAAGTGTTGTTTTAAAAGCTTGAACTCGGTTCGAGATAAAATTGAATTGTTCGAACTCGCTCAACTAGGGATGATAATGGATAATGCAGATTCAGATATTTGAAGCTATTAACTTGTTTAATGTAGATTTCAATATTGAAGGTTTGAATATTCTAATTATTATCTGCAGCAGATCCAGAGCAAATGTGGATACCGACTCTTGGAGATCCACATTTAAATCCACTTGGCTTTTTATTTGGATATTTATGGTGTTCAAAATGGTTAATTCAGTTATAATCAAACATATTATTTTTATTTGATGAAATTAAAAGATTATTATTTAATTTATGAATTTATTAAGTGGTGATATTGATCTTCCTTTATATTTTTTGATTCGAACAATTACATCTGCAGTATGTGTGTGCATTATCAATGATTAAAAATGAAACGGTTTCTCGTTAGGAGCTTATCCATATTGATCTTCGAAAAAAAAAGAAATCTTCTAATCAAGAAAATACACTTCTTATTCCAACTATAAATATCTTTAAAATTTAAACTCTCCTCATTCTTAGAAGATAAAATTCTCATGTACTTTGATCAAATCCTATCCACGATAGCACTCCGTAGCACTAATTGCCTACGCCAATATACTTGAATACTAAAGAGAACCGATTGAATAAGTTTACACCTCCATTGATGTATCTTAATTTTAGTGTGATATCTTTATCTGAAAGAATAGAAATATATACATCATGATTTAATGTTTGGATAAAATCGGATTACATCAATATTTATATGATTTTTAAAAATATTGTTAGGTTAAATTATTAAAGATATTAGGTAAAAATATTTTAGACATTTTGATATAAATTTTGAAACAAATCATTTGGAAATGTTAAAATATTTTTTAAAGAATCAGATAAAATTGTTATTCCGGTTTAATGATTTAAAATTTATTCTATTTTAATATTTTTAAAATTCTCCTAAATTTTATTATTAATCTTTTCTCTTTGAAATATTACCGTGAATTGTTAACTTAAATTAAACAAAATATAAGGACTAAAATATAAAAGTTTAAACAGTATTTCTTCTTTTGACATATTTAGACATATAAAATATAACAACTGAATCCGCTCCACGTATGCAGAGTGTCTCCTGTGCACGTGACCCAGTCATTACCCTAAAGGCGGTGTAAGGAACTCACGTGGGACTTACATGTTTCCAAGGAAATTCCCTATAAATACTCCCCTGCGTATTTCTGATTTCCCAGAAAACAGTTTACTGGGAATGCTTTCATCTTTGCCATTTTGATTTCTTGATTTCCTTCGTGAAATATAATGACCACCGCCGTTCTCAGCACCGAAGGCTGTCTCCGCCATCGGTTCCGCCGTGAAACCCTCAACTTAGACTATCCTTTTAGATACCGTCGAAATCCCAACCCTAGGTTGATTAAATCGAACAACAGAAAGGGGAGTCCCCCCCTAGGGTTTCAGTCGAATAACAGAAGACAAGCCGAATCCATGGTGGCCAAATCTCCCGGGAAGAATCTAGTGATGGGCCAGGTCAAGATATTGAAACGCGGGGAAACCTTGATCACCGCTGCGGAGAAGAAGACCGATCTCGGAAAGATCGAAGAGGAATTTGATTTGGCATTGGGGTCGACGAATCGGTTGGGTCCGGATCCGGAAACTATGCAAAAGCAAGTTAAGCTAAAGGAATTCAAGATCGGTGGTTCGCATGCCGGTTCCGCTTCTTTTGTTTCGCCGCCGCCTAGCTCGCTTCCGGTCCCTGTTTTTTTGGGAAGAACCGCTAAGGCATCGCCGTGATTGTTGCATCGGTCATTAAAAAGCTGGATTTAGCATAACTTCCATTGCAGAATCCGGATCTTGCTATTGGACATCATATTCTCCCATTGTATTTTTATCTCAAGAGGAAGAATGTTGAGTGCAAGCCAAGGAATGAGTAAAAGAATCACTGTACCAGAGTACCAGTACTTTATTTTGTGCATTCCTTTTCTCTCCTTTGAGGTAATCGTCTGCCGATTGGAAGGATGGAATTGGGTTTCGTATTGTTCTCTTTCTTCAATGCTTACGGTATGATACTATGAATCTATTATGTTCTTCATAGGTTTAGAAACTTAGTGGGTTTTCATTTCTGTGTACCGCCAATAATCACTTTGATACGGTGAAGTTTAATAATAAAACATTGGTAATATAGGCTTATTAGAGAAACTTTCTTCCTTCATTTTGAATTTTTTTGGTTTGTTCTTCAGTTTTTCTATTGGAATGCTGTGAGAAAGTTATGGTTTTTGCAATTTGCACTTTCTTTGCTTGGAATGATTGAAAACAAAGCAAATTTTCATTGAAGAATTAGGTTGTAGTTTACCAATTTTGGATGTCTTTTCCTTTTGATTTGTATGAAATTACTAATTGTTTTTGTAAATTTTTTAGTGATTTACCTTACTGAATTGGTATCAGTTAACACCATGATTACAAACTCATAAATTTAACAATAATTATAGTATAGATTAGACGCAATTGCTTTCAAGGTTTAATAGTATGAGTTTTGATTTAAATAATTAACACAACTAATTAATTGTAGTATAAATGTTTTACTTAAATCTAGTTTAATTGTTTTTATTTTATTTCGAGAACAAAATTAATGGTAAATGAGATGTTTTTTTATGTGAAATTATGGCTGTGAAATCTTCAAATTTAAATCGATTTTGCTCTACTAAAATGATCATCGATTCGGGTGTTGTTCAGCCAGTTATGCTGATTCGGGCTAGTTTTGAAACAATCGATTGAATTGATATCATCATTAGTCAATTATCAATTCTAAAATAGTATTTTCTAAAAATTTTCAAGATATAATCAGCTTATGTGAAATATTATGTCTTGAGATTTAAAAATTAAAGATAAATATATTATATGTTTTCAAATTGTAATTTTTATTTAAATTATTAAATATTCTAATTTTATATTTTTTTTGAAAGGTGTCATGTATGATTTTATTTCAACATACAAAACAAAGCAAGAACGTAGACCTAAACAGAGGAAAAATAATTTATAGGAAAAAGAATGTATTATATAATTGCCGATACAAAGCTCCGTAGTAGGAAATAAAAGCACACACTAATCCAAAGAACCATTTCATCCAAAGAACCATTTCATCCAAAGCACCCAACTTGGATACAAGAACATTCCACAATTATTACACGGGACCAGTTTCTAACTTCAAGAGCCAAAAACCATCCCTCAAAGTCGTTAAATTTTAAATTGATTTTTAAATTTTATCTTTAAATTCATTTAAATATATAATTAATTTTCATCAATTAGTTTAATATGATAATTTACTCAATCTTGTAAGTTAGGTGTTTGAATTTTAATATTTACAAATGAAACAAGATTAAGAAGATCACTTATGTATCAAATCTCTATAGTATATGATACAAATTAATTGATCAATAAATAAAATATTGATTGCAATAAAAAAGTAAACATATTATATTATTATTTGATTTAATGGTTTTATTAATATGCGATACTGTTAGTATATGCTGATAATTTAATAAAATTTAAATGATAAAAAATTTAAAATTAATTTAAGATAAAAAAATATAACTTAAAATTAAAATATTAAAAGTTGTAAGATTAGTTTAGAATAAAAAATATAATATAAAAGGCGCACGTTAAAGTTTTCTCTCTCGTGCATGTTAGCTGGGCTAACAGCGATTGAAAACAAAGCCATTTTTCTCTTCGATCCTTCGATTCTTTTGTTCTTGTTGGTCATACTCTTGGGGATTCTTCTTGGCAATGTTTGAGGAATCATCTACTGACTGGAGGAAGCTCTTTGCTGCCGGGAATGAGCAAGAGCTTGATTTCTTCCCCCCGGCTGAGGTTGAAGGCTCATTTGTTGTGAAACCTCCGCGATACGTGTTCGAATAAGGGATTATGGAGTGGAGGTATGCTTTGGTTGGGCAGTTTGTTGGTGCAATCACCCTAACTTTGGTTATTTACAAAAGACTGTTGAATTGATGTGGAGTAAAGTTGCTCTGGTTAAGGTCAGTTTAGCTGGTCATAATTTGTTCATTTTTTCATTCGTTAATTCATCAGCTAGGGATTGGATTTTAGAAAATGGTCTTTGTCACGTTCAACATAAACCATTATTTCTTAGGAAGTGGGAGCCGGATTTGAAAGAGCTTCAGTTTGATTTGATTCGTATGCCAATTTGGATATAATTGTTTAACATTCCTTTAGAGCTCTATTCAAAGAAGGGGCTGAGCTATATTGCTAATGCAATTGGTAAACCCTTACTTATGGACTCGATTACAGCTTCTAGAGAAAGACTAAAATACACTCGTGTTTGTATTGAGGTTTCAGTTGGCTCTAGAATTCCTGACTTTGTTGATGTGATGCTCTGTGATGAATCAATAGCCAGGATTAGAGTTAAAGTTCCCTGGATGCCTCTATCTTGTGGTGACTGTGGCCGATTTGGTTATTCGGCTAAATTTTGTCCTAAAGGAGGTAAGGTTAAACAGGTGTCCCAGTGGCAAAATCTGTTGATTCTATCTCTGGTACTGTGATGGTCTTGAATGTGAATGGTATTGATAATGACATTGTAGCTGATAATGTTGCTAATTCTCTTTGTACAACTGGACAAGATGAGCCTGATAGTGGGCTTGATAAAGTTGGTGTTGGTAAGGAGAAGGTTTCAGAGATCCCACAACTCACTCAGGCAGCTACTGCTGATGTACCTGGCCAAGGTAGCAACCCTCAAATGAATAGAGGTAGGGGCAGACATGCTAAGGAAAGGGGTAAAGCTGCTTGGGGGAGGGTCAAAGAATAAGTTTGAAGTACTTAATTCTATCGACCCCGAAAGTTTGCCTTCTGTGGATTCAGGTAGGGAGCAGAGAGTTGTTTCTCTTGGTGTTGAGAAAGTCATACAAGATTTAAAAATGAAGAAAAATGAGCTTGTTGAAAAGGCCAAAAAAATGGAAGTAAGTGGTGGTGCTTCTTCCTCTGCCCCTATGCCATGTTGATATGCTTCTGGAACGTAAGGGGCTTTAATAACCCCCTTAAGGAGAAGAAAGTTTTACGTTGGGCGATTGGTTGTTAGATTAGTATTTTGTGCCTCTTTGAGACAAGGGTGAAAGAAAATAAAGTTGTGACTATTTCGAATCAAAGCTTTGGAGACTAGAATTCGTGTTGTAACTATAACCATGTTGTTAATGGACATATATGGGTTCTTTGGCATAAAAGTTTGAATTGTGTAGTTTGTTCGGTCTTTGATCAGTGTGTTTTTGTTAAAACAGATTATGGTGGTAAAGCTTTCTACATTTCTACTATATATGGCTCGAATGATGGAGTTCACCGCAGACAACTTTGGAATCAACTTCTTTCTATGGAGAATATTGTAGGTTCTGATCCTTGGTTACTGGGGGTGACTTTAATGTCATCCTCAATTCAGAGAAGAGCTCAATTCCTGTTAGTGGAAGTTTGTTGGCTGATATTTCTGACTTTCAAAATTGTGTTGAGCAGTTGGGTATCTCTGATCATCCCTCTACTGGCCCCTTGTTCACTTGGTCTAACAAGCAACAGGGTAGTTTTCTAGCTCGCAAATTGGACCGTGTCCTCATTAACCATGCCTGGTTGGGATCATTTACTGACTCGGTGGTTGAGTTTTTGGCCCCATGAGATTCTGACCACTGTCCTGGCCTTGTTTGGATCCATAAGCCTGCCCCAACTGCAAGACCGAAGCCCTTCAATTTTTTAAATTTTTGGGCCTTGCATCCTCAGTTCTTGTCAATTGTTGAAAAGTCTTGGCGATCCCCTGTCAGTGGCAACCCAACCCAGGTTTTATTCCTGAAGCTTAAAAGACTGAAGTGCTGCCTTAAAGAGGTTAACAAGTCTTATTTCAATGATATCTTGGGCAGGGTTAAGCAAAAACAGGAGGAACTGATAAAAATCCAACTGGCTAACCTTGACTCCCGTACTGTTGGTAATAAAGTTAATGTTGAAGCGGAGGTTGAAAAGGAGTTGAGAGCCCTTGAGGAAGCTGAATTGCTTTTCTATAAGCAAAATGCCAAAATTGATTGGATTCAACAAGGGGATCAAGGGACTCGGTTCTTCCACTCCATGATCATCAGCAAGAGGAAGAGCAATACCATTAGTGTGCTCTTTGATCAGCACGGGGGCAGATTAGACACTTTCGAGGATATATCAAATGAGGTAGTCAACTTTTTTAAAAATCAATTGGGGAGGATTGACCAAAATATTAAGGGTTGCAACATTGATATCATCAGAGAATTGCTTGGTTACTCCTTACCTATGGGGGCTACTGAAACCTTATGCATTATAGTCTCTGACAAAGAAATTAAGGATGCTATTTGGGAACAAGGTAATAACAAGTCCCCAGGTCCTGATGGATACAATACTTATTTCTTTAAGAAGGCATGACCAATTATTAGAGAGGACTTCAAGGCTGCCATCAGGTATTGCTTTGATACTTCTTTTATTCTTCCAGCACTTAATGCAACAACTATTACCCTAGTGCCTAAGGTGCCTAACCCGAACATTGTCAAGGATTTTAGGCCCATATCGTACTGTTCTGTGATCTATAAGATAATTATAAAAATTCTAGTTAATCAGCTGTCTTCTGTCTTTCCTGGCATGATCACTAATAATCAGACTGCTTTTGTTAAGGGGAGAAGCATGGTTGACAACACTTTGCTTGCTCAAGAGATAGTTAGAGGCTATGCTAGGAAAAATAACTCCCCTAGGTGTGCCCTGAAAAATGATTTACAGAAAGTATTTGATTCTTTGAATTGAGAGTTTGTTATAGTTATCCTCCATGCTATGGGGTTGCCTGGTAAATTCATTGGATGGATATGTGCTTGCTTCACTAATCCTAGCTATTCAGTTGTGTTAAATGGGAGTCTTGTTGGGTTTTTTAAGGGTGCTAGAGGTGTTAGACAGGGTGACCCTCTCTCACCTTATCTCTTTATCCTAGCAATGAATGTCCTATCCAATTTGCTGAATATTGTTGCTTTGAAGGGGGTATTCAAATTTCATCCAAAATATAGGAAGATATGCTTAACTCACCTTTGTTTTGCTGATGACCTACTCATATTTTGTAAGGGCACTTTTGATTCTATAATGGGGTGCAGTATGTGTTAGATGTCTTCTACTTGTTCTCGGGGCTGAAGCTTAATGCTAGTAAGTGTGAAGTGTTTACAGCTGGAATAAATGCTGAGCAGTGTGCTTTTTTACATGATGCTACTGGATTTAAATTAGGGACCCTCCCAGTAAGGTACCTTGTAGTTTCTTTGGTGTAAAGAAAGATTGCAATAAAGGACTGCCAAGGTATGATTAAAAATATCAGAACTAAATTGCATTTTTGGGCTAATAGGCACTTAAGTTTTGCTGGCAGACTGTAGCTTGTCCGTTCTGTTCTTTTCAGTATAACTAACTATTGGTGTAACATCCTCAATATCGGGTTGGTGATTAAATTGTAAAATTTTAGAATTTGGGGATAAAAGTAGGATTGAATAGTTTAATGATTTATGTGTAGATATTTCCTTAAAGTTACTAGTAATTATAAAAGGAATTAAAGGGTAAAATGGTCATTTGACAAGAAAGATATTTTTCCCCTTAATAAATATGAATCACGTGGGGGTGGGGAAAAGAGTTATCTGAAAACTCTTTATTCTTTCTTCTTCTTCCTCTCATCACGTGAAGGCTCCAAGGCAAAGGTGAGTTTTCTGGTTAATCAATTAATTGTTGATTTTATGAGTTAGTTTTGATCATTAGATGATAACTAAGCTTAAGGAAAGCTTAAGTTATCTTAAAATCAAAAGATAAATGAGTTAGAGGAGATTGAAGAATTGGAGTTTTTAAGTGAAATTTTGAATAAGAAGGTTTATATGAATTTAGAGGATGAATTTGACTTGTCATATATATGAGAATAAGAAGCTAGAAGTGTTAGAATTAAGTTTAAGTAACATGGAAAATTTGGTATGATTATTGATTTCTATATGGAGAATAGAATTTTGAGGTTTAAGATGAAATTAATGGGTATAAATTAGTTTAAGTATGTATATTTGAGTTAAGAATATTAAAGGAAGTGAAATAGGAAGTGTGGAGCTGAAAATGAAGTGATTTTCGAGCTCGAAACATGATTTCTGGGCTAGGGGAATCGGTACCCATTCAATGGGAATCGGTACCCATTCAAGGGGGAATCAGTACCCATTCAAGGGGGAATCGATACCCCCTCAACCGAACCAGAAATTCCAAAATGTCTTTAGGGAACTATTCCCCCCACAGTAGGGAACCGATTCCCCCTAAAAGAAAAAGTGATTATTGGTTTAATGAGTTCGGTTAAGTTTCTAGTATCAAATTACAAGGTGTAGGTATCTAATAATTGCCTTAAAATATATAATTATGTAGATTCAGAGCCTGAACGAGTTCCGAAATCATTGTCAAGTAAGATCGATCAAAGGGAAAGATAAGAGATTGAAATTGACTAGTGAGGCCAGGTGAGTGCATATTCAATAGTATATGATGGGTGATGGGAAGAAGACTTGCGATGAGTCTATTTCCTGAAGAGTTACATATGAATTCATGATTAAAGGCATGAGTTGAATATGAGTGTATGTATGTTTGATTATATGAATTGATATGTTTTGTATGTGCTATGTGGTTTATGTACAAACACTATTAAGTGTTAATGAGAGAATATCAAATAAGTTATGAAATTATATGAATACAAAAGATAAGTCAAGAGATGTAGGGAAATGGAAATAGAGGTTTATGAAGAATCATAGGAGAATAAATATAAGTAATAAGATAATGAAATATAAGACTATGTGAATACATGGTTATGAGAATTAGTAAAATAGAGTTATTTGATTTAATGAGAATTGAGGAAACTAAATAAGATTGAATTATAGAATGGAATGTGAATAATATATCAATTAGGGAACTTGAATATAAAGTGATGATATGTATATATATATAGGATAAATTATATGCTAAAAATCTTTGAAGTTATATGAAAAAGTTATAAGGAATATATGAAATTGAATTAATTAAATGGATTAAAGTAGTATATAAATAAAATATGATTAAGTGTAATATATATGGTTAGAAATATGACATAAGTTATAAAATCTAAGGGAATACAAAGAAATAAAGCATAAAGTAGACGAAATGAGATAAGTTATTATATACCTATATGATATATGTTAGCAGGTAATATGAAAGGATTCAGGAAACTTATATAAGCTATGTGAAAGTGATCTAGGTGTTTATATGTGAATTATTCGGTAATAAGTTATATGAAATAAGTGTAGTGATTACCATATCATAAGAGATAAGTCAGAGAATGTGAATAATATGACCAGAAACTATGAGCCTGTGTGATGAAATGAATATATGAAAACATGACTATGAGATATGTGATAAGAAGTTGTGATTAAATGATCAAGAGATATAAGCTAAGGGATATATGTGAATTACATGAAAATGTGCTATGTGTAAGTGAATTACGTGATTATATGAATATGAAATCATATGCGAATTGACATGAACTACGTGATTACATGTATGTGTGTGTGAATGAAGCTACGAGCTTATATGAATATGTGATATGTTTACATGAATATGTGCAAGGATATAAAAGATAGTGCTCATGTTATGTGTCTTGAGAGCTTTGGGGTATAATTGGCATTCCAAGAGTTGATGGTCTATGCGGTCCTTCGGGACATATAGGTATCCTATAGAACATCTATGAGGTCCTTTGCGACACGTATTTGGTCCTTAGCATATGTATATGATTCTTAAGGAATTTTCTACGTGGTTCTTCGGGACGTATATGTATTCTTTAGAGCATGTATGAGGCCTTTTGAGACACTTACTTGATCATTAGTATATGTATATGGTTCTTAAGGAATTTATATGTGGTCCTTATGAACAATCTTATATGGCACTACGGTCCAAATTCTATGCGCCACTTTGGTGCAATTATACGAGTTATGGTGACAGCATTAGTGCACAACCTCTATAGACTCACATACCTATAGTTCTCACATATGTCCATGGGCTAATCATGAGATAATAACAAATATATGTTTGTGATATGATAAATGTTGTAGAAATGATATGATGTAGTGTGTGTGTATATTGTTTGATTAAGGGGTTTAAGTATAAAAGTATGTTATTAAAAGATAAATTGTTAATGATGCTTTATGTGTATGTAGGTTTATTTTGTTAAGTAATCTGATATGATTTTGTATGCTATGATGAAATAAGGTGATTTAGTATTTAGTATAGCATGATAGAATAAAACATGCATGCATTGTTAAATGTTATTAAGTGCATTATAAGTTTTATTTGCCTCACTAAGTCATCGACTTAGCGTGTGAGTGTTTCACACGTAGGTTCTGGAAAGCTAGAAGAAAAACTAAGAGAGCAAGACAGGTCAGCATCTCCCTTACAAATTTCAGATCAAAAAATAGATGATTTAAATGATTTTGGTTATTTTGAATATAATTGGCATGTACTAATGGATTGAGGTCATATGCTCTGATTAATTTTAGTTATTGTGGTCAAGTTATGTAAATAAACTGCTTTTACTTTAATTAAGGTTTTAAACTTTCTTTGAATTTTGTCAAGAGTCAAAGTTTGAAAAATCAACGTGACACCTCGGACTCGTATCCGGGTCTAGTACGGGTTGAGGGTGTTACAATTGGTGTAGGCATATAATTTTCCCTCAGTCGATAATAAAGAAAATTGAGCAGCTTTGCTCTCGGTTCTTCTGGAAAGGAGCTTATATGTCTGCTAGCGGTGCTCAAGTAAGCTGGAGGCAAGTTTGCCTTATGAAATCTGAGGGTGGTCTTGGTATTATTGACATTGGGGGCTAGAATAAGGCTTGTATAGGCCTTCTGATTAAGAAACTTTTGGCCAACGATGGCTCTCTTTAGGTGGCTTGGGCTCGATCATATATGATTAAAGACTCTGATTTTTTACAGATGAGCATCCCTCTAAATGCTAGTTGGTGTTTTAAGAGAATTTTAAAAATGAGGTCTAAGGTCTCATGTCTGTTTTCTAGTACAAATAATGGTCTCAACACGAGGAGGATTTGGGAGGAGATGCATTCCCAGGGTCCAAAGGTACATGCGGGTAGCCCGATCCGATCTAGAGTGTCACATTAGGGCCACCGGAGCAACCCACTGTAAAAATAGCGAAAATTTTAAAACTTTTCTTAAAACATGTAAAATCATAAAATGATTTATTATTATTCAGAAATGAAACAGGTTTTTCAAACTCAAATATAAAACAAAATACAATCCACTTGCCCCCTAATCTCATGTACCATACTTTGCAAGCAACGCCGGAAGAACTTCTTTACTGATGTTGATAGCTGTACTGAAACAATTCCTTTAACCTGCAATGGTGAGTAATAGAGTGAGCTTCAAAAAACTCAGTAATACAAAACTACCAAATGATGTTATATGACATGTAGATAAATGAGAAGCCTTGATTTCCTTATTGAATCAAACGTATACCAATTGTGGAATAATCTGGGTTCCATTAGTAGTTCATGAGAAACCTTTCATACAATCACGTTTTCATGAGATCGAATAGGATGTCTAGTGTGTTCCATCAGTACGATAAAATCATAATAGGTACACTAGTCAAATGATAGTTTAGTAAAATCTCATAAACCATACAGTAGTGGAGCGTTTTAAACTCGTATTTTAAAACCATCTTACAAAGATTTAACCTAAGGGAACATCTTAGGGCCTGAGAGCCTACCCAAGAAAGTTCGGGGCCATGGGGCCAACCTAAGAACACATCTTAGGGCCACGGCCTACCCGAGAATGATCTCAGGGCCGTAGAGCCTACCTAAGAGTCATATTAGGTCCACAAAAATTTTCCAGCTTGATCAAAGTTGTACTTTACAAATCTGTATCTTCAAGATACAATTTATACAATGATACAAATCCATAATCCATCACCGTTAAAGTCGGTGTATCCATAAAACAGTAACCATAGATTTCAGTGTACCACATGTTAAAACAATAAAACAATTTTTTTTTCAAAATATAAGGAACACACTAAAGAATCCAAATATTTTTCAGATGCATTTTGTAGTTATCAGTATGGAAAACATGAACTTGTGCAATTTGATCAGATTCCAGGAATAAGATCTTATTGAAGAGAATTGATTTTTAACCGATCTAATCAGACATTTCAGATTGATACTTTAGAATTCCACTAAGTTTCCATGTGCATCAGGAAAACGTTCAGGAACCTTTATACATAATAATTCTAAATTCAGATTTACTGCGAGTGATTCCATTACCCAAATAATAAGGGGTATTCAGAAATATACTTTGAATTTATAGGATTTCAGCCCAATTGAACCAAATGAGGTATTCAAAATCTTTTCATTCTGCGTTACTTGCGTTTTCAAACATGACCGAAGTGATTTTAGATGAAAATATAGAATCGAAGATTCAAGTCATTTACAATCTATGACTATCGATCGTATTATCCAACAACTCGAGTTACACAACTCCCAAACTGATGCATGTCAACAAGTCAATTCATTATCCTTCCAATTTATTCACTCTTTAATACCATAATGCAGATCCATAGATCATCCCCATAATCATAGTTGAATAGATCTTCCAACGGTCTTTATTTCATTTCCACGTTTCAACGATATCAGGAAATACAAACGTACTTGATTCATGGTTCATAACCCATAAGGACAATTCATCATGTAAATTCAACAGTGTTTCCAAACTCATCAAATCACCTATTTAATCCTCAGTCATTGAGGTTACTTAGTTCGTTTAGTAAACAAGTCTATCCCTGTTACTTTAGAGTTTTCCAGAATAATTCATACATTCCTGAATTTCAAATACATGTTATACTTCCTTTCAGCTCAATTTAGTCATATAATAAAGTCATTCTGGTTTTCGTGGCTGATTTGTCTCACGAATACCCACTTATTAGTACGATATACGCTCTAGAGTTGAGCTGAGCCAAGTACTTCCAGAATTATCATCGATCCCAATTTGAGAATACGAACAAACATTCAAATGGTACTTATATCATTCAGGTAATGATATAGCACTAGCGTTGGTTGATCACTTAAGCTGCGTTCTATAACTTTTACTGGTAGCACAACATCCATGTTTATTTGGATATCTTAATTAATCCATGACATTTACTTTGTATAGGACATAAGGGTATATTGGTCTTTTTTTATGCTCAATGATCTTCCATACATTTCAAAGCTTGAGGATATTCATTCATTCCTGGCTTGGTGATATTCTTTAATCATTTCCATTACAGGGGTATTTTGGTTATCTCACAGATCTAGAATATTTCAATCATTTCCTTCTGTCCGGTCTTATTATTTAATTCAAACATATCATTTACGTTAGTCCCTTCGAGCTATTCCGACAAAATATCACCATCGATAAATTATTATTATTCATGTACTTACTCATCGGAGATTTCCAGGTTAAATGCCTTCCCAGATGTTACTAACGGATTATCAAGAATTTTCCATACAAAAATAGGATCTCAATAATCAAATCAGTAATTTATCAGTTTAAAAACAAATTCTCATGTTATTTCCTCATTCAAAGTCAACTTGGACTATTTTTACCTCTCAAGGGCATTTTTGTAATTTCTTAACCAGATAATTTCGGTATTAACTCTTAACGAAAATAATTATACTTTAGAGATCCAAATGGTTAATTGCTTTCCCGAACATTCTTTGATCTCGAAATAATTCCTTAACAGACTTTTAGTATCTTGTATAAATCCTTTTGGGGTTAAAAACTAATTATCCAAATTTTCTAAGCAAAACAAGCATTTCTTTTGCACATCTATAATTTTATCGAATCAATATGTCTTCTCATAGTTATTAACCAATTTCTAGAAACAATTATTGTCATCTTACAATATAAGGGTATTTTCGTAATTTTACCCTACCAGAGTATTCTCATAATTTCCCATCCAAGTACCTTTAACATTTAACCTTTGATTATATGCTACAAATCCATGATAATACCTTTATCACCAATCACAGAACTCATAATTTAATTCTAACAATCCATCAATTACTTATATCAGTCATCTGAGCCATATTCATTTACCGAATTTTTATTGTATTCGAATCGTGTGTAGAACTTCATTAATTACCCATATGAGACCAAACATTTCCATTCATGCATTTACCAATACCAACATGTTCCATAAAGCATGAAAAGGTAGTAATATATTACCTCGATTTCCGTTTCATACTGATCGACCATATAAATTCCATTCGAACACCCTCGATCTTGAAATCATTCTCCAATAATTCCTCATATGCATATCAACAAGAATTATATAAAAAAAAACGAAGCTTAATTGCGAAAAATGGATCAAATCAGGTGATTAATCAGTCAAAACAGCTTACCGGGTTCGAATTTGGAAAACGAACTTCGGATTCGGATTCAGGACGTCAACAAAACCCAAAATATTACTCCTGAAATCCAGCTCACCAACTTGATTTCTAGCTTCCAATCTTTTTTTAGCAAACACGGACAATCTATCATACAAATACGAATTCAAATAATTTTCCTCGCCATAAAAATAACTTATTATAATCTAATTAATAATTTGGGGTCCCAATTGTTAAAACTAAAAACTTTAGGAGTCAATATAATTTTTAATTACTAAGATTAGGGACTAAATCGATCTTAATAAAATCATTATGTTATAATCATAACAATATGAAAGCTAAGAAACAAGGTTGAACTTTTAACAACTTGGATGACTTACCTTGCAATTTCCCTTCTCACTTTAATAACAACCCCCAAAAATCACGTGCACCCTTTTTTTTCTTTCCAAAGCCATGTACACTGCCATTCACTCATTTCACACTTCATTTCCACGCAGCTTTCGCCATTTTTTATTTCTTTTTTTTTCAAGTCGTGCTCTGAAGTTGAACAAAGAATCTTCATCGGCGACAAGCGAATATCGGCGACCACTGTGTCGACCGTCGTATCCGATCACCGTTCAAGACATAAAATACATCGTTCAAACCACCTCGTGTTAATAATCACGAATCCAACCTCCAATCATCCAAAAACATCATTAATCGTTGTAGATCTAGTGAAAACCATGAGATTTTCTTGAAGTAAAACATGTCGATATACCTCCGATGATCGTCCAATGGTGCAAAAGTTCTCTCTGCTAACTCAAGATGAGAAACCTTATAGTCTTCTTCTATATTCTTCTTTTTTTTTAAATGAGGTGAAAGGCCTCCAACATCGCATCTATGTTCATGGTTGCATGTCTGAACTTCATAGACTTCATTTCATCAAGTGCAACAAGGATGTCCATCTCTTATTGAGTGGCCTTAGGTGTCCGAAAAGGACATTGAACCTAACACATCTAACTAATTATCACTACCAACCAATATACATGGGACCCTAATAATTACAATAATTAGGGTGTTACAATTCTCCCATCCTTAAAAGAATTTCGTCCTCAAAATTCATTCAAGCCACATAAATGCAGAAATGTAAATTCCATCAGTTCTTCCATATCTTCAAATAACTTTTACAGAAATATGGGTTCTTTACTAATCTTAGCCAACTGAGTATACATTTTCTTCATAACTCTCCCTCATTCCAATAAAAGAATCAGAAAAGATTTATCCTTGTGGAATCAATTTAACATTCGTTACGAGAATAAGCTCATAGAGCGATAACATATCCCAATTTCATTTCTGGAGTTGGTTCAAAATTTCTCAAATGAGTAACTATCACATGGCTCGTGAAGTACTTTACCGAATTTAGACAGACGTTTCTGATATTCCTTTATGCAATGGTAGAGTCCTAACATATAGAAAACTTAGGTTTACTCATTACAGATAGGGACTCAACCTTGGAGTTCCGGCTCAGAGAAGTACAATTGTAGTATAGGGGCATGTACTGATCAGACATCTTTTGAAATTCGACCGGCCGGTCTATCTTGAAAATTTTGACTCAAACCAAAGCTCTGATACCACTAAATGTAACCCCCTCAGACCGATGCGGGTAGCCTGATCTGATCTAGAGTGTCACATTAGGGCCACCGGAGCAAGATACTGTAAAAATAGCGGAAAATTTAAAACTTTTCTTAAAACATGTAAAATCATAAAATGATTTATTATTATTCAGAAATGAAACAGGTTTTTTCAAACTCAAATATAAAACAAAATACAATCCACTTGCCCCCTAATCTCATGTACCATACTCTGCAAACAACGCCGAAAGAACTCCCTTACTGATGTTGATAGATGTACTGAAACAATTCCTTTAACCTGCAATGGTGAGTAATAGAGTGAGCTTCGAAAAACTCAGTAATACAGAACTACAAGATGATGCTACATGACATATAGATAAATGAGAAGCCATAATTTCCTTATTGAATCAAACATATACCAATAGCGGAATAATCTAGGGTTCCATTAATAGTTTATAAGAAACCTTTCATACAATCACGTTTTCATGAGATCGAATAGGATGTCTAGTGTGTTCCATCAGTACGATAAAATCATAATAGGTACACTAGTCAAATGATAGTTTAGTAAAATCTCATAAATCATACTGTAGTGGAGCTTTTTAAACTCGTATTTTAAATCATCTTACAAATATTTAACCTAAGGGAACATCTTAGGGCATGATAGCCTACCCAAGAAAGTTCGGGGCCACGGGGCCTATTTAAGAACACATTTTAGGGCCGCGGGCCTACCCGAGAATGATCTCAGGGCCGTAGAGCCTACCTAAGAGTCACATTAGGTCCATAAAAATTTTCCAGCTTGATCAGAGCTATACTTTACAAATCTGTATCTCCAAGATACAATTTATACAATGATATAAATCCATAAGCCATCACCGTTAAAGTTGGTGTATCCATAAAATAGTAACCATAGATTTCAGTGTACCACATATTAAAACAATAAAATAATTTTTTTTCAAAATATAAGGAACACACTAAAGAATCCAAATATTTTTCAGATGCATTTTGTAGTTATTAGTATGGATAACATGAACTTGTGCAATTTGATCGGATTCCAGGAATAAGATCTTATTGAAGAGAATTGATTTTTAACCGATCTAATTAGACATTTCAGGTTGATACTTTAGAATTCCACTAAGTTTCCATGTGTATCAGGAAAACGTTCAGGAACCTTTATACATAATAATTCTAAATTCAGATTTATTTCGAGTGATTCCGTTACCAAAACAATCAGGGGTATTCAGAAATATACTTTGAATTTATAGGATTTCAGCCCAATTGAACCAAATGAGGTATTCAGAATCTTTTTCTTCTACGTTACTTGCATTTTCAAACATGACCGAAGTGATTTTAAATGAAAATATAGAATCGAAGATTCAAGTCATTTACAATCTATGACTATCGATCATATTATCCAACAACTCGAGTTACACAACTCCCAAACTGATGCATGTCAACAAGTCAATTCATTATTATTCCAGTGTATTCACTCTTTAATACCATAATGCAGATCCATAGATCATCCCCATAATCATCGTTGAATAGATCTTCCAACGGTCTTTATTTCATTTCCACGTTTCAACGATATCAGGAAATACGAACGTACTTGATTCATGCTTCATAACCCATAAGGATAATTCATCATATAAGTTAAACAATGTTTCCAAACTAATCCAATCACCTATTTAATCCTTAGTCATTGAGGTTACTTAGTTCGTTTAGTAAACAAGTTTATCCCTGTTACTTTAGAGTTTTCCTGAACAATTCAGACGTTCATGAATTTCAAATACATGTTGTACTTCCTTTCAACTCAATTTAGTCATATAATAAAGTCATTCTGGTTTTCGTGGCTGATTTGTCTCACGAATACCCACTTATTAGTACGATATACGCTCTAGAGTTGAGCTGAGCCAAGTACTTCCAGAATTATCATCGATCCCAATTTGAGAATACGAACAAACATTCAAATGGTACTTATATCATTCAGGTAATGATATAGCACTAGCGTTGGTTGATCACTTAAGCTGCGTTCTATAACTTTTACTGGTAGCACAACATCCATGTTTATTTGGATATCTTAATTAATCCATGACATTTACTTAGTCTAGGACATAAGGGTATATTGGTCTTTTTTTATGCTCAATGATCTTCCATACATTTCAAAGCTTGAGGATATTCATTCATTCCCGGCTTGGTGATATTCTTTAATCATTTCCATTATAGGGGTATTTTGGTTATCTCACAGATCTAGAATATTTCAATCATTTCCTTCTGTCCGGTCTTATTATTTAATTCAAACATATCATTTACGTCAGTCCCTTCGAGCTATTCCGACAAAATATCACCATCGATAAATTATTATTCTTCATGTACTTACTCATCGGAGATTTCCAGGTTAAATGCCTTCCCTGATGTTACTAACGGATTATCATGAATTTTCCATACAAAAAAAAGATCTCAATAATCAAATCAGTAATTTATCAGTTTAAAAACAAATTCTCATGTTATTTCCTCATTCAAAGTCAACTTGGACTATTTTTACCTCTCAAGGGCATTTTCGTAATTTCTTAACCAGATTATTTCAGTATTAACTCTTAACGAAAATAATTATATTTTAGAGATCCAAATGGTTAATTGCTTTCCCGAACATTCTTTGATCTCGAAATGATTCCTTAACAGACTTCTAGTATCTTGTACAAACCCTGTTGGAGTTAAAAACCAGTTATCCAAATTTTCTAAGCAAAACTAGCATTTCTTTTGCACATCTGTAATTTTATCAGATCAATATGTCTTCTCAGAGTTATTAACCAACTTCCAGGAACAATTATTGTCATCTTACAACATAAGGGTATTTTCATAATTTTACCCTACCGGAGCATTCTCATAATTTCCCATCCAAGTACCTTTAACATTTAACCTTTGATTATATGCTACAAATCCATGATAATACCTTTATCACTAATCATAGATCTCATAATTTAATTCTAACAATCCATCCATTTCTTATATCAGTCATCTGAGCCATATTCATTTACCAAATTTTTACTGTATTCGAATCGTGTGTAGAACTTCATTAATTACCCATATGAGACCAAACATTTCCATTCATGCATTTACCAATACCAATATGTTCCATAAAGCATGAAAAGGTAGTAATTTATTACCTCGATTTCCGTTTCATACTGATCAACCATATAAATTCCATTCGAACGCCCTCGATCTTGAAATCATCCTCCAATAATTCCTCATATGCATATCAATAGGAATTATATAAAAAATGAAGCTTAATTGTGAAAAACAGATCGAATATGGTGATTAATCAGTTAAAACAGCTTACTGGGTTCAAATTTGGAAAACGAATCGGAGTCGGATTCAGGACGTCAACAAAACCCAAAATATTACTCCTGAAATCCAGCTCACCAACTTGATTTCTAGCTTCCAATCTTTTTCTAACGAACACGGACAATCTATCATACAAATACGACTTCAAATAATTTTCCTCACCATAAAAATAACTTATTAGAATCTAATTAATAATTTGGGGACCCAATTGTTAAAACTAAAAACTTTAGGAGTCAATATAATTTTTAATTACTAAGGTTATGGACTAAATCGATCTTAATAAATTTATTATGCTATAATCATAACAATATGAAATCTAAGAAATAAGGTTGAGCTTTAAACAACTTGGATGGATTACCTTGCAATTTCCCCTTCTCACTTTAATAACAACCCCAAAAATCACGTGCACCCTTTTTTTTTCTTTCCAAAGCCATGTACACTGCCATTCATTCATTTCACACTTTATTTCCACGCAGCTTTCGTCAATTCTCATTTCTTTTTTTTTCAAGTCGTGCTCTGAAGGTGAACAAAGAACCTTCATCGGCGACAAGCGAACACCGGCGACCACTGTGTCGACCGTCGTCTCCGATCATCGTTCAAAACATAAAATACATCGTTCGAACCACCTCATGTTAATCGTCACGAATCCGACCTCCAATCATCCAAAAACATCATTAATCGTTGTAGATCTAGTGAAAACCATGAGATTTTCTTGAAGTAAAACATGTCGATATACCTCCGATGATCGTCCAATGGTGCAAAAGTTCTCTCTGCTAACTCAAGATGAGAAACCTTAGAGTCTTCTTCTATATTCTTCTCTTTTTTTTAAATGAGCTGAAAGGCCTCCAACATCGCATCTATGTTCATAGTTGCATGTCTGGACCTCATAGACTTCATTTCATCAAGTGCAGCAAGGATGTCATTCTCTTATTAAGTGGCCCTAGGTGTCCGAAAAGGACATTGAACCTAACACACCTAACTAATTATCACTACCAACCAATATACATGAGACCTTAATAATTACAATAATTGGGGTGTTACAAAAGGTACCTTGGCATAAATTGGTTTGGTTTCCTGGGTGTATCCCGAAGTAAAGTACCATTTTGTGGATTGTCATCCTTGACATGCTACCTACTCGGGTGAGACTCCTGCGAATGGGCCTGAATATTGATATTGATAAGTGCTTATTTTGTGATTTTGAATCTGAGACTCTGGGCTACATATTTTTTGGTGCAATTTTGCTAAAGAATTGTGGGGGAATGTTCTCTCTTTGTGTGGTATTATGCGCAATGTTAGTACATGGGATAGGGAGTTAGACTGGGCTATTAAACTCCTCAGAGGCAGATCTCTCATTGTGCAAGTTCTGAAGCTTGTCATTGCTGGTCACGTTTATGGCTTATGGTGCGAGAGAAATAGTAAATTATTCAGGGGTCGAGCTAGGTTGGTAGGTGACGTGCTCAATGACATCCGGGATACCGTTCAGATCCGTCTAAACAATTGGTCCATTTGCAAGACTGATTCGAGGAATGCTGTCCTCTGTGCAAGTTGGGGTATTTTGAGCTAATGTACTTCTGCTTTGTTCTCCCTTCTGTTTTCATTATTGTTATTTTGATGTTTATGTAGCATACTGTTATTTGTAGCAGGATTTTCTGCTTTCTTGAGTAATACAATGGAATTATCCAAAAAAAATATAATATAAAAGTGGTAAATAATTGTTAATATTTTTTGAGGTTTCGAATTTAAACGTATCATGACTATCATATGTATAAATATTTAATATCAAATGATTAAAAATTATATTATATTCATCACATAATAATAATAATAATAATAATAATAATAATAAAACATATAATATAATTAAATTTATAACTTTTTTTAGGGAGAGTTCATAAAATAATTTCTCCAGAGACGGTGGAGAAAAGGTGCGAAGCGAATACATTACCGCTAAAGATTTTCACTGTTTTAAATCGGGTCTTTCAATCAATCAGAGTATCCATACTGAATCAAACCAAAAAAACTCTTCAAAGCTCGAAAGGAAGAAGGAATGGCGAGTTCATCTCAGCAGGTTGATGCTCAGTCCCTTCATCCGCCTGCGCCAGAAGAAGCTGAATCTCTGCTCTCTTCTCTCGTTTACGGTTAATTCTCTGCCTCATTTTTTCTCCCTCCCTTCTGTTCAATAATAACTTTCCTTTCGCTTAAAATTTCAAAATGCATTCAATATTCTCTTTTCTTACTTGATTTCTCCTTTCAATGATGGCATGTTATAGAATTTCACGTTGAACAAATGCTTTCCCTCATCATTACCTTCGTAATTGAAGTTGTATAAGAAACGGTGTGAAACGTGAAGGTCTTGGCTTGAATTATTTTGAAAATACGTTGGCCGTTGTTAATTTCTTGAGATCGCTTGTTTTCTTTGTAATTTTTGTGGATTCTGGACATTTTTCAAGGATGATAAGCTGAACAGACAGATTTCACTATTATGAACACGTCCTTGTAAAGCTTTTACAATTTTATTTTCTCCGATCGTGTTATTTTCCTTATATTTGTTTATCTCGCACAATGATAGTTGGTAACTTCGATTTAATTAATACAGATTTGTCGCAACAAGTTCAGATGGCAATGGAGAATATGCTTAAGATGATAAAGTAAGTGACTCGTTATTTGTTACTTCATCGGTGAATAATGTCGATGTGGAACTTTTTTCTTGGAATAGTTGTTAATTAATTTTATTTCTATATCTGAACTTAAGCCTTCTTGTGAGAATTACGCAGAGAAATATTTAATGTATTCTAATGCGTATATGCTTTCTTCATTTTCCCCCCTTGTTTTCTTTACACTTTTTGTTATCATTTTGGGTCCTTTGTTCTATCTCTATGCTAGATTTCTGTTTGTCTGAGAAACTGAGTTTTCGAGAATTCACAACTCACTGTTAGTTTATAGCCAGGGAAAATGAATTTGTCTCCAGGACTTCTCATTCTTTATTTTTGGGATCCGACATTTCTGTATTGCCTCACTCTTTCCTTAGACATTCTTTCCAAAGGGGGAGACGGGTTTAATAAATCATTAGCTTGTTGCAGACACCGTATTTCTACTAACACTACGTTCCGTTTACCTTTTAAATAAATTTCTGCAGTGAAATTGATCAAAACTCTTCAGGAATAATGGAAGAGGTAGAGAAGTGCAAAGGCTCTGCTCTTGAAAGGAAGAAAAGCTTGGAGGAAGAGAAGGATCAGTTCCAGAAAGCCGCATACACTGTTTTGGAAATGCTGAATACTAGAGAATGAATGGTGTAAGCTCTATAATTTCCATCACCACATTCCTATTACTCTTACGGAGAATCTAATAACCGAAGATGGCTTAATCTTGGGCATAAATAAATGCACCCTAAAGCACAATGAATAAATTTTGATTGCCTCTGTCACAAACAGTGATACACATATCCATTCACATGCACATGCAACTATAATGCTAATATTTCTTTATTTAGAAATGTCAAGCGCCATAACTTCTTACCCATTTAGAATAATCTTCATTTAAACAGATCAACATATGGATAAGTGATAACCGATAAATATTATTTCATTTTATCACTTAAACAATGAATAAGTGATCATTCTCTCTCAAAGCATTAAGTTCTTCAACTTCTGAGCCATCTGCCATAAGAATAGTGCTGCCTCTCTTTCCAAGTTTCTTTTCTGCATTAACGAGATATAGCCAAATTCATCATCCTCCATCGATGCTCACTTATTCTTCCTTTTTATTTTTCAATCGTAAGTGTATATTAGAATAGCCAAGAGGGCATACTGTTTCCCTCGTAGTTAAGTACAATAACTTTCCACTCATTTATTAGTGAAATTAATTTCACTAGATGAGTTAACCTATATGTTAAGTTCTTTCTATATTTTTGTGATGCAAAATGAAAATGGCTCTTCTATTGATTTAATATGCTAAGCTTCATGTTTGACGTTTCAATATCAAAATTTTCAACATGTAGTCTTGCACTCGGAATCTTCACTTAGGAATGAGCTTTGATCTTTCTGTTTGTTTATTGGTTTGGTTGCAGTTTTACCCATTCCTTCTGTCTTTTAGCATGCTATGGGGAAGTTGAAAACAAATATTTGCTTTTTGAGAAGATTATAGTTCTGTGATACCTGCTAGACTGAAGAGGTCTTCAATTGAGTCGGGCAAATTTATAAGCTTCCCCAATCTATCACTACACATTGTTTCTTCGGATGGATGATACCCATAGATTATCACCCTAATGGTACCTGTACTTAGTGAAGGGGTGGAATTGTCTGGTGTTCCTACAAAATGGTTGAATCAATCATATATGCAAATATCTAGAGAATATTATGCACTTTATTATGAGAACATATATCTGGATTTATTTGAAAAATAATTTTGTATAGGCATAGCACCAATATTGTGTAATCCATGCACTAGAACGGTAATTTGTGGAAATAGAGTTTCTACCATCCAAGGTAGATGATAGATTTTCCCTTTCCCTCCTTAAAAACAAAGGATTCACCCCTATGCTCAAATATGTTACATGTCAAAACAAAATTAGATGCTAGTCAAGAATTGACATGATATAGGGAAAACAAGTGAATGTTTTGATTAAATTAGTTTATTATATGATAATAACCAGTTGCTGCTGCTATAAGTTTTAGCAATTATATGATAATAAGTTCTCTGGTTGTGCATCCACGCTTTGTATGGGCTTATGGGAGCATTCTTAAGATCTGGTGATATATGCTTAAAAGTTATTAGTCCATTAGATATCATTAGTGAAGAAGCTATTTACCTTTTCGATTTGCATCCGTGGAATCCAATGTTCCTCTGTTTTGTTTCTCCTCATTTTGTGACTTAGGCTGCAAAGGAACAGAAAAGAATTTAATATGCTTATCACGCAACTATGGTATAGATTCTTATAAAATGTTATCTTTATTCTTTCTGTTATCTTTATAAAATGTTATCTTTATTCTTATATAATGGTATAGATTCTTATAAAATGTTATCTTTATTCTTTCTGTTACTTACAAACACAATTCTGGCTCACATTTATCTAAGTGTTTCAACTTTAGGATGGAAACATACCTGTATATTCTGGTACGCCAGCAATTCTCTTTGGAAAGGTAGTTCCTGTAGCATATCTTTCCCTAAGCCTATCAAGTACTGAGAAAAAAAGAGTCGGAGTAAAAAGTGCCCTTAAATTTTTGGTTAAACTTTTATGGATGAAGATTTTGTATTGTCCATGAATTGATTGTGAGGTTTCATTGTTCATTTTTCTCTAAACCATTGATGGAACTGCTTATTCATATTTAAATCACTGTTACATGCTCTGATCTAAAATATTTTTTAACAGCTTTACGTCCTATGTGGATGAATTTACCCATTTAAAAATGCTTTTACTTATAAATCACATCTTTTGATAGAACTGACTGTAGGCTGCCTATTTGTGTACATGATATAGTTCACATACCTGTATGAAGTTTGCGATAATAATCATTCCATCTTCACTTCCTGATTGCAGCATTTGTTTGAAATTATGATGACTTATTCGGATAACCTGGGAGAGTCTCCTAGTTCTCACTGTGAAAGGTTGGGGAATATTGAAAATCACTCCAATTTCTCCTGCCATATCTGCAGATTCTAGATTTGACAAAAACTTGAAAAAGGAAAGCTGGAACTTAGTTTAAGACGAATAAAAAGAAAGATGCTTTAGTTTAAATTACTGGTATGATATGCACTCGGGTCTCCTGATCAATGATCATGGTCATATCTTAAGATGCCTTATCTTTTCATATCATGATCATTTCTAGTTTCAGTTTGCTAATAAAATAAGTCATCTTTGTATGCTTCATCTTTGATCAACATTATATCTATGTTTTTACTATTAAGTTCTCCAATCATTATGAAATATATTTTCGTAGAAAAAAAGATAATACCTGCTCCGTTCCATTCTTGTATGTCACCACATCCTGTAGTTTTAGGGAGTTCAGACTTTTCTTATGATGTTAAGAAAAATGCAAAAACGCATATGATTGAACGATGCTGTACCACTGCTCCTGATACTAGAATGTAGAACTCTGTAGGTATCTCATTTTGTAAAATAATTTCAACCCTCGGAGGAAAGTATTCTGCTTTCATCTCTGATACCTGTTAAGAAAAAAATACCATGAAGTACTGACGTATTATAGCTATTTACAGCAGTTAATGCTCTGCTTCTGTTTTAACATAGAAACATAGTATTTCTTAAGTAAGGTTGCCTCGCTAGTGGTCTGCACAGCAACTTAAATGGGGAGTTTACTCATAATAAATAGAAATATTGGTACCAACTGAGAAACAAGGTCTTCGGAGACTCCTCGAAATAGGTAGGTATTTTCAACAGTTTTCCGGAAGAGGTGTTGGGCAATGCTGGATCTTATTGCCTTGGGCAGGTCTTTTAGAACTTCTTCTTGCTTTAACTCGGCCGTCTTGAACTTAAGTTTCATGTGTGCCACCATTTGTTCTCTCATTCCTTCCGGTAGTCTATTCTTGCTTGCATATAGCAATACCTCATTGATGCTATCCCTCTGTCGAGACACAATCTGGTTATAGTCTATTAGACAGAATCATATCAAATATGGTAGTCTGTTTACTTTGTTCGTAGAACCAGCAAAGCAAGAGTAATCGATCCGTTTCCGAGATCATCGAGTGCTCTATATGTTGCTAGAAGATGTTAGTTCATAAATGAAAATAGAGATGAAGAGAGAATCACCATGGCAAAGGTTTTAACCGCAGCATGGACGACAAGATTCGTCATGTTACCAATTATGTAGGCAGTGAGGCCAATGTTGAATAGCATATAAATAATGTTAAACACCTGTTCTGTTTTATTCACGGAATAAAAGTCTCCATAGCCGACTGTAGTAAGAGTGACGGTGGACCAGTAAATTGAACAGGTGTAACCATGCCAGACACTTTTTTGCTTAAAATCTCCTATCTTTTTCCCAATCCATGTGCGTTCTGGTGGTTCGTGGTGTGTAGCTAGCCAGTAATAGAAGCAACCGGCTGAGTGCACTGAAAATAGGGTTACCTGCCATTTTGAGTATAATGAATGAAGTTTAATTCCAAGTGTTTGGTTAGAAATGGGAGATTGGATTAAGTAGAAAATAATACTCACACATAATAGTTTCAGAAGCCTTGTCCAGAAGTAGCTAAAGCGTATGTCCTTTTCTAACCTATAAAAAAATGTTAATATTTAATAATAAAATAACCTGACCGGACAATTCATATTTAAGAATTACATGCCATAATTGTGTTTAAAATATTATATATTTAATACAGACTTTTAATATATATAGAGAGATGCATTCTTAGAATTTTGAAGGATAATGCAAATAAATCTCACATTGTTAAAATATTTGCTTTTATAAATGTTTATATAGTGTTTTGTGAGTTTATTTTCTTTCTGTAACAGAAGAGTTTATGCTTATTATTCGTTCGATTTGATTGAATCGTTCTTTATGTTTGTGTTAACATATGTTTTTCCTTTTGGGCAACTGTCCATTTGTTATGGACCATTATACCCTTATGCTCCTTTCATTTGCTAAACACACATCAAAGCATTCACACCACCTTCTCTTCATTTCTCCTGTTCTATAATCTCTTTAATTTGTTCGATTCCTCATGGTTCGGTAGCTCCCTTTGCTTTTCTTGCCTACTGAAAAGAGTAATTCATTTTGAGTTTCATCTTTATTTTTGGATGTACGAAACTGTAAATATTGTATTAATCTTAGAAAATGATATCTATTTTTCGATTCCTCGTGATAATATTTTATTTCAGTGCTTACTTTATTATTTTGTACTAGTCATTACTAATATTTCTGTTTTATTGTAGTATTATTACAACATATGAGAGTTGCTAAAAAAAACTAATGCAAGGTGTCAAATTAAGCACGATTTACCTTTTGAAAAGTTCTTTAACACGGCGGAGACGCCAGAGACGAAGCAAGTTGAGGAGGAGAAAGGCTTTGTGGGTGTGCCATTCACCGGTGAAGATTTTGCTTATTAACTCGAAAGGTAGTGTAGATGCTACGTCCATAAAGAACCAGAATCTTGTCACATATCTGTAAGTTCACATTTCTTTTAAATATTAGAGCGGAGAAATTATAATTTAAATCTTTAGAATCATCAGTGGATGCACGGAGAAAAATGGGTAAAACAAAAATACCGCAACGCAATTCTCTTGTGATCATCAACGAGAAGAAAAGTTGAAGTATCCAAGTAAGCGACGAAAAAGGTTAAGGCGATATCGATGGCGAAGAAAGCGTCGACCACCAAATCAACGAACAAGAGCAGTCCATCCTCGGTTTCCTCGAAAGCTAACTCCAAAGTAGATGCCCATGCGGAGTATATCACCAGCACCACCAAAAACGTTTGCCACCACCTGCGAGGGAGGGAGTTAGAAACAACATTTTTATGATATTTGTCGTAGCTAATTTACTCACCGGTATCTACGATCATAAGGAGCAATAACACTTTTCTTGAGGGGCAAGTAAGCATCACCGATAACAGTTCCGAACGCCGGTAACAAGCTACTCGAAATGGAAGCCAAATTGTTCTTTATATCGCCGGTTGGTCGTCTTAGGAAATGTAACGGTACCGGGGAATGTGATGACACATTTTTTGCCATTGCATCCCTGATCGGATCAGAACTAGTAGTTTTGTTTGTTTATTGAAGAGGTTTTTCGAGGAAGAAAACTAATGACGACGGGCACTGACATTGAGGTTTAGTATATTCTTAACAATGGCAAGCAAGCTGGCTATTGCACAGTACAAAAATCACACCTACACTAGTCCAAAAGGGAGGATCCCAAAGTAAGCTACCTAGTGATTTTCAGCAGTAAATTATGTATTTAGTATATATATTCTAACTAGGCTAATTTTAATTTTTATATATTTTTAAAAATGTAAAAGTTAAATCATAATTTAAATATTACGGGAATAATATGACTAGACTGAATGAACTTAGAATAATTAAATTAGAGTATAGAAATTAAATATATAAATTACGCTTAGTACAAAGACTAATAATAGAATGTGACTTAATAGATTTAACGATCATTGTTTAGATAATGGTTAAAATTTAAAATTTTAAAAATTAAAAATAATAAATTAAAATATAACGATTAAATCCATAATTTTACCTAATTTAAAGATTTTCAAATTGTCTAGAAATATAATACTTATTTATAATATTTTTTAATCATTGACAACATATATAAATTAAAATAATAGATGTAATATTTTAAAAAATTCTATAAAAAAATCTCATAATTAGGTCAAAGGTAAATGAAGAGTGAGGGATTCTTTTGGCATTTCAAAATTTTTGGTTTAATAACATTTTTTTAATCATTCCTACATTAGGAAGGAGGAATTTTAGTCTTAATAGATAAGTTCATATGAGTTTAAATTTAAGTAAAATTATATTTTTGTTCTCTTTAATTTTTTAAATTAAATATCTAACAAATTTCTATTGTTTTGGACTTGGATAAGTTTTCTCTCTCAACATTTGATTTTAATTTCGTCACTGCTCATAATGCATACATTAAAGTTAATTTTTAGGTGTGAAAATTCGATCATATTTTAATTATTTTTTTTCTTTTTCATTAACCAATATAAATTTAATCACTATTATTATATGGTTTTCATGATGATAGATTTATTAAAAAATAATAGAAAAAATTATTGATCTGGATCTTAATTCTTAATCCACTTTTAAGTTACATTTGCACGTCGAAACAAAACGATGATGAGTTACATATCACTGCTGTTAAAAATATATAAATTGATAATAAAGTTGTATAACAGTGAAAGCTGGTTGTCAGGGTGGCCGAGTGGTCTAAGGCGCCAGACTCAAGTTCTGGTCCTCTAACGAGGGCGTGGGTTCAAATCCCACTTCTGACAATATTAGACTTTTTGATTTCTTTTTAAAATGTAAAACTTATAATTCACCCAATAAACATCAGGTAGCGAAAAAATCGGTTTATAAAAAAATTGATTCGGATCTTAATCGGTTTAGAGGGCCGGATGGTGTAACCGATTTTGGTTTGAAAAAAATTGGTTTTTTTTTTTAAAACCAAATATAAAAAAACCGATTTTAATATTATTAAAATTACATCGTCATTAATTGCAACAAAGTTTACGATAATTGAAATACTTAAATACTTCCAAGTTCGATAAATTCAAATACTTAAAAATTTTCAAGTTCGATAAATTCGAATACTTAAAAACTTTCAAGTTCGATAATTGAAACAAAGTTTACAATAATTGAAAAAAAGTTTAAAAATAAACTACATTGCCATCTCTTCTTCATCATCTTCGCCTTCTTCGTTTGGAGGGGATATTCCAAATTCGACTTCTTCAATGTGTAAGTTTGCTTCCAAATCGATATCAATTGCATCTTTTAGGGTGGTGATATGTTGTTTCCGAGTCGCTCCATCCAAATAATCCTTCAAACAAATGCATACTTCCACCGACTCAAGACTTAGTCTTGATCTCAATTGCGATATAACCCTGCCACTAACAGAAAAAGCGGATTCCGAAGCTACCGTAGAAGCTTGGACAATTAGTAAATCACGGGCCATGACGGCTAGAATCGGAAATTGTGCTTTCTTTTCTTTCCACCAAGCCAAAATATCCAAACTTTCAAACTCTTCAAATATCATTTTTGATAAAAAATCACATGACATTTAATTTCCCAACTCGCTACTTGGGGTGACAATACGTGATCGTTTGGATTGGGAATTTACAAGAGTGTTAAAAAGTGACAAATTTATGTTACTTGGACCTCTACTAGATGATTTCACATTCGTTCTCATTTGATCATGTATTACACTACTTGATCCGTATTTAGTTAAATAAATTACAAACATGTCTCGAAAATATTTGTTAAAATAATTTATTTAGTTTTGGACAAAGTTGGGTTCATCATCGGTTAGATTAAAAGCAAACGCAATTTGTTCAATTAGTGTTTCAACCCTGCCAACATTTAACGTTGAGTTTAAAGCGGCGACACAAGTAAAAATAGGGGAGATCTCCTTAAAATATTTTGAAAGTTTTTCCTTCATTGCAAAGCAAATTTCTTAAAAAACTTCGATTTCAAATTCAAAGTCATTTAGTCGGGTAGCCAATAAAAATATTTGATTAAGAACCAACGGGCTAGTAGGATAATAAACACCGGATAAAAAAATAGTTACATTTTTAAAACCCCAAGCAAATCGGTTATTTTAGTTGTAGTTTCCCAACTCGAATCCGGATAAATGTTTGGGACATGACCCCTCTCCAAAAGTTTATCGTGAAATGTTTGCAATGTTTCCCTTTGCCTTAAGGCGGTATACATCATCATCCAAGTTGAGTTCCAACGAGTTGGACAATCTAAATTAGGACCCAAAGATTTTTTATTAACTGACTTACAAAATCGTTTATAATCATTTAGTCTTTTGTTGTTGTTACAAAGAACCGATTTTACTATTGCTTTAAATTCTAATTTAATTGGCCCAATAACCTCCAAACCGACTTGCACAGATAAATTAATTATGTGTGCAACGCAACGAGTATGAAAAAATGCACCGTCTAAAATCGGTGAAAGTAATATTTTCAATATTGAAATCGCGTTTGTATTATTCGATGCATTATCAAAGGATATAGAAAAAACTTTATTTTCTAATTTATAAAGACAAATTATCCTTTTTAAAAGTGTAAATAAATTAACACCGGTATGCGGCTCACCGATTAATTCAAACGCGATTGTTCTTTTTATCATTTGTCAATTATCTTGATCTAACCAATGTGCCGTAACGACTAAAAAAGAATTTTCGGTATTATGAAGGGAACTCCAAACGTCACATGTAAGCGATACACCATAACGGTGTTTTTGGAATCCTTTTCCCTCGTTGTACGCCACATTTTTATAGCATCTCTTCTAAGGGTAGTACGACTTACTTTAGTATAACGTAGTTGCATTAGTTGTTGAATTGTTGCCGTAAAATCTTCATCATCAAAGTGGTCGAACGGCAATGTTTTTGTAATCACAAATATTGTAAACGCTTCTCATAATTTTTCGTTGTCGTAAACAAAAACACCACCTTACGATGTAAGATTCGATTGACTTGGATCCGATCTTGAGTGAAGTGCCTTGCATGATTTTGTTAAATGGTTCTTTAACGTTCTGTTTTCTTCCGGTGCAAACAACTTTAGACAAAGTTTACAACGCGCCCTCCTCGAGCCATTTGACATCTCACATAAATCGTAGTGATATCAAATATCTTTGTTTCGAGTGTGTTCGATCACTCTCACGACTTCAAGGTTTTCCCTAACGGAAGATTCAGCCGTGTTACTTGTAGCCATGAGGAACAAAAAATTACAAAATAAGATTTGAAAGATGTTTAGGTGTTGTGTAATAAGATTTGAGAAAGTTGTAATCAACCAAATACATCCCAACCTATTTATACATGTTTAGGGTGGTAAAATGGTAATTTTTTTAGAAAAAAACGATCACAAAACCCCCCAACGGCTATATTAATGGCTAGTTTTTTTTAAACCCATACCGATTTTTTTAGATAAAAAATTAGTTTTTTAACCGTTTTTTTAAACCGGTTTTTAATCTATTAAAAAACCGGTCTTTCAATTTTTCTCAAACCAGTTATATTATCCAATTTTAAAAAAATTGGTTTTTCTCAAAATTTAGTTTCAAATATTTTTTATGCAAAATCGGATATTCGAATTTGTTGTGTACTTCTAACAACAAGCACCAGAGAGAGTCGGCGCCGGAAAATACTCGAACGAGGATCCGATCGCTTGGGTTTTATCACCGGTCACCTTCAAAACCTCCCTCCTCCTCTTTCTGACGACCAAATCGATACCAACCCTCCTCCGCCACCGTCGGTCTCCCACGCTCCAGATCCACCACCCGACTTCCCAACCAAAACCGCCGGTACCCTTTTTCTCTCTCCCTCCATTTTCATTTTTGTGTTTTTCCCCCCCCCCCCCCAAGGGTCAGTTT
This sequence comes from Hibiscus syriacus, assembly GCF_006381635.1. Taxonomy (NCBI): domain Eukaryota; kingdom Viridiplantae; phylum Streptophyta; class Magnoliopsida; order Malvales; family Malvaceae; genus Hibiscus; species Hibiscus syriacus. The sequence goes on along the minus strand of NW_024062953.1, from coordinate 1,933,474 downwards.
CAGTTCATCGTGTCAATTGAAGATCAAGGTTTAGCTGAATCCTAGCATTAGCAATTGGAAAAAGAAAATGAAATTAGGATGTTAGCTGAATTTTGCATTTGGGAAAGCTAGTCAAGATCTCTTTTCAGCTTTAGCTTTTTCGGTTCTTGAAAGCATTGGACTTTTTGAAATAACTCTAAAGGTAATAAATGTTCAAAATCTCTCTTAGTCACTAATCATATACACAATCTACATATACAGCTATTCGAACTTAAACTCTCTAAAGAAAAAATAACACTTCCTTTTACCTCGTTGATTACTCAACGGATTTTACATATTTATAATTGTATATACGCTAAGCGCCATCAAATGTCCTTATTTGATATCACTAAGTAACTGAAGTAATGAACGAAAGTTCTCGATATACCGATGGTTTTGTTGATGGACTCCTTGTTCTTTTGGTTAATGGCTTTCGTGTTTTTATTGCCATGCCGTTTCTCTTGATGTCCGTGATGAAGCCTCTACTTCCGAGTTGCTAAACGAAAATCATGGTTCCAATGCAGATCAGAGTCAGCGCAATGCTTATAATGGTGGAATTGGTGAAGGATCAACATCCAACAGACAGGATACAAGTGGTCAAGTAAATTCACCGCCATTTCCATCGGATGATCGAAGTTCATCGATTACCTCATCAGGGACGGTACAACATTCGGAAACACGGACTCAAAAACATTACTTTTTCACTACTAAGCAAGTAAGTTCCGCGATTGATGCATCTGAGAAGGCCCGCATTTTATGTTCAGTAATTGTGGCTATTTTAGTTGTATTGGTACGGGCGGGGTTTCCTCTTCTAGGGAACAGATTCGTGGGGAACATCATTAGCATCAGGCCACTTTACTTCATCTTGTTGACCAATGTAACGCTGGTGATGGGGCGACTTCTTTACGGTGACCATGTAAGTTCCCGGAGAGCCATTGCAGAAGAGAACAAACCCTCTTCCACGGAGGATGATAATTGGGCCGAGCAATTAAGCAAGACGTTGGGAGGTAGGATTGGTAGCAAAGAAGGCGATTGATGCAGTGTTCATGGATTGTAGTGTATATCTCATAATTGTCATATGTGGCCTCCGCTTCAAATGACAATTCGGAAAAGCATGTTTCTTTTGATTAGTTTCTTTATGTGTTGGGGATTATATTGTATCTATTTGGTCTCCCTGTTGAAGTTCCCAAACTGCAATAGATCAAGAATAGTTTTCTTTGCTGCACTTGCAAGTTATACCTTTGCATTTGACCCCGACCGACGAGTTTCGATCCGATTTTAAAGGTTTTTTTAAAAAAATTAAAATTTAGGTTAGATGGAGTTTAGGTTTTGGATAAAAAGTATCATACCTCACCTAATATAATAGTATAATTTTATTCTACATATTTAAGGTAATTTTTATAATACTATTCTTTGCATATTTTTTAAAATTAAATCCTTATTTTATTGGATAAGAACGAGACTTTTTATATTTAGGTTAGATTTTTATCTTATATTTTAGATTGGGTGAAACTTTTCTAAACATGAATCGAGTATCGGGTGAAGAATATACCATTTGAGTCGGATTTAAATAATTTATTAATCAAATGATAAAGGGCAAAATTATTGAGATAATGGTTTGAATTTTTTTTTGACTCATATTAGGTGCTAAGGGAATTATTTTTTCAACTAGGGTGGAATAAATAAACAATGTAGGGAAGTCGACTGGACCACTAAACAACTTTGGGAAGCTAATCGAAAGAAATGACGTCTTTGAGGAAGACGCATGTGTCAACACACCTTTTCGTCCTACTAGAATTCAAACTCCTAAAGATAGGATAGAATTTTACTAGGATTCAAAAAATAGGATAGAGTTCTACTATTATTTAAACTCCTAAAGATAGGATCCACAAGCACTATAAATAGCCATTGTAACTCACTATTGTAACACACGATTTTACACACAAAACACAGAGGAAAGCACGGAAAATACAAAGGCAAAGTTGTTGTAAACGATTCGAAAAGGAAATAAAAGGTAGCATTTTCTTTTTTCTTTCTTTTGCATGTGCACGTTATTTTTCTTGAAATTTGGTTCGAATAACCCAAAACGTGGGTTGCGCCGATGACCAAAATGGGTGGGGTTTCGATGTTTCGAACCTAGATCTACCCCGAGGCTTATTTTTAAAAATCGATTTGATTTTCGGTTAAAGGAGGGGAAGAGTTTTTTAAAAATCTATATTAGTCCCTTTATTTATTATATGGATATTTTATTCATTTTTTTATTATTCATGTTATTATTATTATATGTATATATATATATATTAAATTTTTTTCATTTGATTTTTTTACTATATTTTATTATTATTATTATATATATATTTCTTTAATATTTTACTTATAAATCTAATATTACTATATATATTATAATTATCTTTATCTAGTCGTATGTATTTTTTATACTTTTAATAGTTTATTTATATACATATTATTAAATATATATATTCTTAATTATTTTTATTTGATTATTTCTTTATTTATGTAATATATCTTATAACTTTATATATTTATATTATTTTTTATTATTTTCGTTTTTTTATTCATTATTATTATATTATTATTTTTTTAAAAAAAACCTTGTGTCTTTATCATTATTATTATTAAACATTATATTATATACTACTAACCTAGAGGGCCCATTTTTTTGGTCTTATTTCTTACTAAAGCCCCCCACTTTCGGTGAATCGGGAGGATAGCTTTTCTATTTTTAAGTATTTGGTGTATATATATAGCTTATTTATTTTATTAATACTTTGATATATATATATATATTTATATTTTTTTCCTTTTTTCAAATATTATTATATATAATTATTACTTTACTATTTTTTTCTTATCTTACTTATTTATTTTATTTTTCCATTGTATCTTATTTGTTTTCTTTACCTTGTTTATCTAACACATTTCTCGATTTTTTTTTTCAAATCAATCAAGGGTAAGTAATTAGGATCGAAACTTTACCTTTTAATTTAACTTATTATTTTTCTTAATTAAGACAACTGGAAATTACGTAGTACCGAAAGGGCGGTTCAAGGGTGCTAATCCTTCCTTGACCGTAACCGACTCCCGAGCCCGACATATTTCTGGTAAGACGCAGATCAGGTAAGAAATAGGGTATCCGGTCAACCCATTTATTTTTAAATAAATGATCGGTGGCGACTCCAATCCACATTTTTCAAGTCGAAGCCCAATTCCGGGGCCCAACCGAAAGACGGTTGCGACAGCTTGGCGACTCCGCTGGGGACACAGGTAAGTGAGTCAGGCTAAGGTAATTTCCAATTGTCTTTTTAATGAAAATGGTAAGTTTAAATTTTAAGGTAACATTTCGATCCTTATTACTTACTTTTGATTATATTTTCGAGTAATTAGTTGTACTAACCGTTTTCTCAATGATTTCAGCCCTTAAAGTCTTTTTTCATCTATGGCTCTAAACCCGAGCTCTGAACCCGTTTTAAGTGGGGGTGAAAGCGACGCATTCGTGTGAATTTATTCACCGCATATGCCTAGCAAGTAGCCTTCGGGATTCATATACCTTATGTCTTCGTGTGAATTTATTCTCCGCATAGACATAAGGGAATGTGTCCTCTCGAGTTTAACTTAGTCCACACAAGCCTGTGATGGGTTTAGGACTAAGGGTCTGGTAAGCCCAAAGGGGCACCAGCAAGGAGAACTCGGGTACCGTTTTTTTAGAACTTAAACCGGGAGACTATGGAGAATTAGAGCCCACCCCAAAACCTCACTTCAAACCCTAGGCTGTTTTATTTCATGCTTTACTTTCTGTTCAAAGCATGCGAACTAGACAAATATGCGGTTATGATTTGTTTGAAATTAGCATACGGGATAGAGATCATGTCCGGGTAGGAATAATAAGCATGTGGGGTAGATATCATGTGGGGTAGGACTTTCATTTTTATGATCGTTTTTGATTATTTTTCACCTCACTAACTCTTTTCATCTTTATTTTATTTTATTTTCATCACTTGCATCATTAAAAAGAGGTCATTGATCCACTAAAACGTGTTTGTTAAAACTCGAATAATCTGAATCCATGGACAAAGGTGTTGTAATACAAGAGATGAAAATACAGAGGATAGTCTACAAGGCGACTATGTGTCACATTCAATCCAGAAGACGTGGTGCCCACAATTGAAGAGTATATCACTCTGCTGCATTATAAAAGACCCAAAATGAACCGGGTCTACATCAAGCACAATGAAAGCTTATCTTTGAAGAACTGACTGGCAGAGGTTGCAGGGGCAAGATGAAGGTTATGTATCTCAGAAGTCCCTTTGAACACAACAATGGCAAAATGATAGCTGAAATTGGAGACCATTATCGACGAATTCAAGAAACAGATTAATGAACTTCACATAGTTCCTATCAATTAAGGGCTCCAATGACGAATTCGTTGGGAGCAGGCTCAACAAAAGTAAATGCTCAAGATGCGATCATTCGAGACTTCTTGGACCAGTACAAAAAACAACTCAACATTTTCACGGTTCATCCAGAGAGGCCGGAGCGGTTCGACAGGTTATTCAACCGGTGAAAGACGAAAGCAGAAGACTAGTCAACATGTCAGAAGCTGTCAGGATTATTTTTTTTCCTTAAAAGATAAAACATTTTTGTCCCCAATAAGGATTATTCATAATAACAGTCACATTTCTTGGATCAATGCCTCGAACATTTCATGCATTCTTGCATTCTTGCATTTTTGCATCTTCATCTACATTTTTAAGCATTTTCATAAACATGAAATTAAATCACGGAGGATTCGATGAAGTGGTCTTAACCACATTACAGCATATGGAAGCCAGATTTTAACAATTAAAGAAAAACTGAAATCAGTACAGGGGGAGCTGGATCAGCTGATTGTAGGACTAAGCCTGCCAGGATGATCTGAGAAAAGAGTACCCATCTCCTAAGGGCTACGATGTTGAAGTTGTTGCCACATAATGATTCCCAAACATTCTTCTAAAAACTGTAAGGCGCTTGCCGAAGAAGGGGGCATGGCATATACCATTTGCACTTAGAGAATTATTTTGTTTGAACACATCTTTTAAACGATTGAATTCATGTTACTTTCTAAGGTGGAGCAATTGAACAAATTTTAATCTTTAGTTCTTTGAATATTAAATGAATTAAGGATTCTTTTAATTCTTCAAGAATTATAGATTTTTGACATATGACAAGATTAGACCTTTCTTACCCTGTCTCAAACCCTAGAATAAAATACCTTGATTCTTTACCCAAAATAACTCATGGTCATTACCAAAAAACCAAATTTTGACATTACCTCCATTTGAAATTCTTGAACATTACCTTTATCTTTTTGATACACCCATACCTTTCTTTGAGTCAATAAGATCACACAACTGTCTTTTTAGACCCAAAATTAACCTTTTTTACCATTAAAACCCAAGGCATTGAGTTGTTCATTTGAACATGAGCATTCTTCCAAGATACAATTTGGGGCATCTCGCCGGGAGCCTGAACATTGAGACATGATGGGAGCAAGGAGCAGAAAAAACAATTCATTTGAAATAATTCTATCTTGCATTAATTGTACTGTTTTCATGTAAATATAATTAATCCTAAAAATCTATCCCCCTGGGGATACCTCTTCTGTGAAGACTTCCATGTATGAAATGATGAACGGCTTTCTTTCTTTATCCCTTTACAACAGGAGAAAATATATATCCCTTGTGTCCCCTTTTGAGCCTGTAGTATTTTTCTTCTGATTCAACCCTAACCAAGGATCACCCTCCACACTGGGGGGCAAGGTGGAGAAAATCTGCTCACATGAGTGAAGACATTGATTCAGATGAGATACCGAAAGGTGAACCAAATACCAAGTGCGATGATTCAATCAGAACAAAAGGGCAAAAAGAAAAAAGAAAAGAAGGAAAAAAGGAAAAAACAAGAACAAAAAAGAAAGAACAAAAATAAAAAAGGGAACAAAAAGCACATGCAAAAATTCCCTAAAGACAAATGGTGCATCAAGCTTTAATGAGATTGATCAAGCACAATCATTCCCGAATCACTGAATCCCTTCACTCGAAGATCATAGAGCATCAAGAGAAAGAGACATTTTGAGCAAGACAAGATCGATGGCATCAAAATGAATTGATCCTTGGTTCAATACCCTGAAACACTTGTTTGGGCCTATTTATCCTTTTCTTTCATAACCACGAACCCTGGCCTACATTACGTGCCTTAAAAGTCCCTTCTAATCATACATGGATTTCTAAAGAGAAGAGACTATCTTCAGATTTCATCCCGCCCATCAGGATTAATCTTTGTTTGCAAAAAAACAATGTAATTAATGTATGGTAGAGAAAAATAACAAGGGGGGGTTCAAGACGTAAATCCTGAATAACGTCTTGAAACCAAAGGAGGATTCGAGTTGAAAACCTGAAAAGGCGGCTCGAATATAAAAATTGCACAATCCGAGTGTGACAACGAAGGTTGGGAGTCAGAGAACACTTCCAGTAGAGAAGCATGCAAGCTACCCCATCAATCCTTTGAGCATGCAAGCTACCCCATCAATCCTTTGAGCATCAAAATGCCAAACCTTTGACCAAACATAATAACCTGAGATTTTTTTTATCCTTTCCTTACTTAACCATTTCCCAAAGATACCTTTGATCTTGACACTTGTCAAATGGCTATAATTTATTGAAGGATTAACATTGTAATTAATTCTTTGATATCCAATGAACTCTAGTTTTATGATTCGTCTCAATTTTAAAACCGTGAAAGTGACAATATTTTCAAAACTTTAGATCAAACATTTTTCAAAACTCTTTTAATTGATATTAAAAGAGAAAGAAAAATAATTTTTTCAAACAAGACAGTCTCTCTAGAGTGGATCTTGGTAAATGACATGTGACTCTCAAACACAAAGCTCATGCTTAGAATCAATGATGAAGCAAGAAATGAGGAACATTTGGGGTATCTTTGAAGATTCAACATCAAATATTGGGGTATTTTTTGATATTGAGGCATCTTTGGGGATTCAACATCCTAATACGAATTATCAGACATTTTTCAGGAGATAAAATATAACCAATTCATGTTACATGCATCTTATGCATACATTTTAGAGCGTCATATCTATCATTTTCTTTCCACGTACATAATTTTTACAGCTTTAGAGTCAAGTTCGACTTCAAGACGAAGGATACTCGATTCAAAAGCACCTTTACAGATTGATGTCGGTTGCTTAGCTCAGCAGTAAGAAGCTACACTTCAACCAACTCGACAGATAGAAAGATCGACATTCATTTTTAGATTCGACATTTCCAATATAAATTATGTCTCGCTTGAGACAGTCTCATTTAATGCAGATGATTATCTCACTTGAGATTACTTTTTTAAAACAGACTTTGTCTCACTTGGGACTGTTTTACTCGAAAGAAGATTTACTTCACTCATGATTGTTTTTCTTAAAACAAGATTTGTCTCGCTTGAGACCGTTTTCACTAGAAGAGTTTTGTCTCTCTTGAGACAGTTTCCCTTGAAACAAAATATTTGAATATGTTTTCTTTGAAACAAATTCCGTCTCCCTTGAGACAGTTTCTTTTGGAACTAAGTTTTGTCTCTCTTGAGACAGTTTCTCTTGAAACAATTTTCGTCTATCTTGAGACAGTTTCCCTTGAAACAAAACCTTTGAATTTATTTCCCCTAAAACAAATTTTGTCTCCCTTGAGACAGTTACTCTTGAAACACAAAATCTTCAAATTTATTTCCCTTAAAACATAATTTTGTTTCCCTTGAGACCGTTTCTCATGAAACAACAGATATCTTCGAGATCGTTTCCCTTGAAACGAATTCTATCTCTTTCAAGACAACTTCTTTTGAAGCATCATCAGAACCGTTACACTCAGCTCAGGCACATACTTGAGATGGTCGAGAAGTATTTCTCAAATCAAAAATAGAATGTGCACATCAGATTTGAACATTTGAAGAATTCAAGATCAGGGATCAAAATTTGAAGATTCAAGAATCAAGATTCCAGACAGGCAACTGGAGATCGAGATTTCTCTCCAGAGCCCCAAGATAACATATGTTGCATATGCATTTTAGGCACACCTAAGAGCATTGCATCCATAGCATCACATATATGCATAACTTTTTCATGTTTTAGCTAGAGTCAATTTCAACTTCGCGGCGAAGGATATTGCACTCAAAGCGACACAATTTGCTCGAGAGTGGATTTCAATTTCACGACGAATGATAGCTAGCTCGAAGCTAAACTTCACAATAAAGGGGTCTCCACGGTTTCAACTTCACGGCGAAGGGAATTGTGTCCACCCGCAACATACAATACTTGGATTTTAACTTCACGACGAAGGATATTCAAGTCAAGGCTCAACTTCACAACGAAGGGGCCATCCGCGATTTCAACTCCACGACGGAGGATATCGTGGCACTCGAGATAACACAAGTTCAACTTCACAACGAAGGGACGGCTGGTTGTCAACCAACAACTTCTCAATTTCAGAGCCAATTTCAACTTCACAACGAAGGATATTGGACTCCAGACAACGCAAGTTCAACTTCACGACGAAGGGACCGCTGGTTGTCAACAACAACTTCCCAATCTCAGAGCCAATTTCAACTTCACAACGAAGGATATTGGACTCCAGACAATGCAAGTTCAACTTCACGACGAAGGGACCGCTGCTTGTCAACAACAACTTTCCAATCTCAGAGCCAATTTCAACTTCACAACGAAGGATATTGGACTCCAGACAACGCAAGTTCAACTTCACGACGAAGGGACCGCTGCTTGTCAACAAAATTTCATTCAGAGCCAATTTCAACTTCACAGCGAAGGATATTGGACTCCAGACAATGCAAGTTCAACTTCACGACGAAGGGACCGCTGCTTGTCAACAACAACTTTCCAATCTCAGAGCCAATTTCAACTTCACAACGAAGGATATTGGACTCCAGACAACGCAAGTTCAACTTCACGACGAAGGGACCGCTGCTTGTCAACAAAATTTCATTCAGAGCCAATTTCAACTTCACAGCGAAGGATATTGGACTCCAGACAATGCAAGTTCAACTTCACGACGAAGGGACCGCTGTTTGTCAACAACAACTTCCCAATCCCAGAGCCAATTTCAACTTCACAACGAAAGATATTGGACTCCAGACAACGCAAGTTCAACTTCACGACGAAGGGACCGCTGCTTGTCAACAAAATTTCATTCAGATTCAATTTCAACTTCACAACGAAGGATATGGGACTCGAGACAACACAAGTTCAACTTCACAACGAAGGGACGGCTGGTTGTCAACAAACAATTTCCCGGTTCCAGAGCCAATTTCAACTTCACGACGGAGGATATTGGACTTGGAACAATGCTACTTACTTGGATTTCAACTTCACGACGAAGGATATCCAACTCAAAGAAAGATTATCTGCCATCAAAATTGTCGAGTTCGACTCCATTCAGCTCGATGACACATCAATCACACTACTTTCCGGTTGCAGTCGAGGTTTTCAAGTCGAGAAGAGGACCTGGGTTAGCCGTGCCTTAGTGACAAGCAACCATTTTCAAACAGCATAGCTTAAGTCAAGAAAAAGCTATCTGTCAATGAAGATTTCTGAGTTCGATTCCGATCCAAGGTCTTTAAACCGAGAAGAAGACCGAAGGGTAACGGGAAGCCACGTGCTGATTCAAATTCCGAACTACGGCTTTAATTTCATATCATTTCAAGATGAACTCGACTTCACGATGGAGGAGTCATCCGTAACTCAATTCGACAGGGAGTTATTGAAACATCAGAGTCAATTTTCAACTCCACCGAACGAAAAGTGTGTCTTTTAATCTTTGCCCTATCCCCATTACACGACTATGGGCAAAGAGGGGCAGCTGTCAACACACCTTTTCGTCCTACTAGAATTCAAACTCCTAAAGATAGGATAGAATTTTACTAGGATTCAAAAAATAGGATAGAGTTCTACTATTATTTAAACTCCTAAAGATAGGATCCACAAGCACTATAAATAGCCATTGTAACTCACTATTGTAACACACGATTTTACACACAAAACACAGAGGAAAGCACGGAAAATACAAAGGCAAAGTTGTTGTAAACGATTCGAAAAGGAAATAAAAGGTAGCATTTTCTTTTTTCTTTCTTTTGCATGTGCACGTTATTTTTCTTGAAATTTGGTTCGAATAACCCAAAACGTGGGTTGCGCCGATGACCAAAATGGGTGGGGTTTCGATGTTTCGAACCTAGATCTACCCCGAGGCTTATTTTTAAAAATCGATTTGATTTTCGGTTAAAGGAGGGGAAGAGTTTTTTAAAAATCTATATTAGTCCCTTTATTTATTATATGGATATTTTATTCATTTTTTTTATTATTCATGTTATTATTATTATATGTATATATATATATATATTAAATTTTTTTCATTTGATTTTTTTACTATATTTTATTATTATTATTATATATATTTCTTTAATATTTTACTTATAAATCTAATATTACTATATATTATAATTATCTTTATCTAGTCGTATGTATTTTTTTATACTTTTAATAGTTTATTATATACATATTATTAAATATATATATTCTTAATTATTTTATTTGATTATTTCTTTATTTATGTAATATATCTTATAACTTTATATATTTATTATTTTTTATTATTTTCGTTTTTTTTATTCATTATTATTATATTATTATTTTTTTAAAAAAAACCTTGTGTCTTTATCATTATTATTATTAAACATTATATTATATACTACTAACCTAGAGGGCCCATTTTTTTGGTCTTATTTCTTACTAAAGCCCCCCACTTTCGGTGAATCGGGAGGATAGCTTTTCTATTTTTAAGTATTTGGTGTATATATATAGCTTATTTATTTTATTAATACTTTGATATATATATATATATATTTATATTTTTTTCCTTTTTTCAAAAATTATTATATATAATTATTACTTTACTATTTTTTTCTTATCTTACTTATTTATTTTATTTTTCCATTGTATCTTATTTGTTTTCTTTACCTTGTTTATCTAACACATTTCTCGATTTTTTTTTCAAATCAATCAAGGGTAAGTAATTAGGATCGAAACTTTACCTTTTAATTTAACTTATTATTTTTCTTAATTAAGACAACTGGAAATTACGTAGTACCGAAAGGGCGGTTCAAGGGTGCTAATCCTTCCTTGACCGTAACCGACTCCCGAGCCCGACATATTTCTGGTAAGACGCAGATCAGGTAAGAAATAGGGTATCCGGTCAACCCATTTATTTTTAAATAAATGATCGGTGGCGACTCCAATCCACATTTTTCAAGTCGAAGCCCAATTCCGGAGCCCAACCGAAAGACGGTTGCGACAGCATGGAAGGCACAATGCCTTCCTTAACAATCCTTCATCCTTCATCCTTCATGTATGTTTTCCGTTGCTCTATATAGTTCGGACATCAAGCTGTCATACGAAAGACGTCCTACAATCTGACCGATTTTCTAAAGACGTCAAATAATTTGACGGTCTTTATTTGAACTATTCAGTCCATCCCAATTGAAACTATAATTTCCCCAACATTCCATTATACAATACACAAGCGATAAAATGAAGGTTAAAACTATAGTTTTAATTACAAAATCACTTTTCAAAGGTAAAAAATAAAATTTTATTATAAAATTGAGCCAAACTATGATTTTATTATAATAAGACCACCAATATGTCTCCAAAAGATCACTCTTCGAAACATGGTTACAGAGATTTCCACTGAATTAAAGTCTTAAACTGAGACGCAATTTCTCAATATAATCAATGACCCGATTGTCGTTTTCCATTTGGAGTAGTAGACAGAGATTAGCTAATCTCTTAAGATATTGTTCAAAAAACTCGTTGCTTGATCAAGGGGTTCAAGTTCATGCAGCTTGTTTGAAGACGGGGTTTGGTTTTGACTTGATGTTGAGCAATGATCTTATAGACATGTACGCAAAATGTGGTGTAATGGACACTGCATCTATTGTGTTCGACAGAATGACTGAAAGAAACGTGGTTTCTTGGACAGCGCTCATGTGTGGCCATTTGCAAAACGGTAACGCCACAGCAACATTGTCACTTTTCTTTCGGATGGTGTTTTCATGTTTCAAACCAAATGAGTATACATTTTCCACGAATTTCAAGGCTTGTGGGATTTTGAATGTTCTTGAGATTGGGATGCAGATTCACTGTATGAGTGTATTATCTGGCTTTGAAAGTGTCCCTGTGGTGGGGAATTCAATAGTTGATATGTACTCGAAATGCGGAAGAATCGACGAAGCAGCAACTATGTTTAATGCTTTGCCAGTTAAGAATCTAATAAGTTGGAACACAATGCTAGCAGGTTATACGATTGCTGGACAGGGCGAAAAAGCTTTACTTTGGTTCCTTAGAATACTCGAAAATGGACAGATACCGGATGAGTATACATTAACAACCATGTTGAAAGCATGTAGTCGTCTTGGTAAGATTCGGGAAGGATCGATGATTCATGGTTTTCTGATCACTAGTGGATTTCCATGTTCAGGTAATGCAGCCATTGCAGGCTCTCTTATTGATTTGTATGTGAAATGTGGGAACTTGGCCGAGGCTCGAAGGGTGTTTAATCAGGTTGGAGAGAAGAATGTGATATCTTGGAGTGCATTAATTCTGGGGTATGCTCAAGAAGGGAATATGGCAGAGGCCATTGATTTGTTTAAGCAGCTTCAGAACAGCAGCATGCAAGTGGATGGCTTTGTTCTATCGAGTATGATGGGCGTGTTTGCCGATTTCGCACTCGTGGAGCAAGGCAAGCAAATGCATGCGTATGCTGTTAAGATTCCTTCTGGTTTAGGGTTATCGGTGTCGAATTCCATCATTGATATGTATCTCAAATGTGGACTCCTAGATGAGGCTGAAAGATTTTTCAATGAAATGCCAATGAGAAATGTGGTTTCTTGGACAGTAATGATCACTGGGTATGGAAAACATGGGTTTGGCAAAGAGGCGATTCATTTATTTAACCAAATGCAGTCGAATGACATCGAGCCTGATGGGGTTAGTTATTTGGCTACACTCTCAGCTTGTAGTCATTCAGGACTCATTAAGGAAGGTGAAGAATATTTCTCACAGTTGTGTCGTAATCGATGGATTAAACCCAGGATAGAACATTACGCCTGCATGGTTGATCTTCTTGGTCGAGATGGACGCTTGAAAGAAGCTAAAGATCTCATAGAAACCATGCCATTAAAGCCAAACGTAGGGATATGGCAAACTCTGCTTAGTGCTTGTAGAGTGCATGGGAACTTGCAACTAGGGGAAGAAGTGGGAAAAAATCTTTTGATATTGGATGGCAAAAACCCTGTAAACTATGTGATGATATCGAACATTTATGCCGAGGCCGGATACTGGAAGGAGTTCGAGCAAGTAAGAGAAATGGAAAAAGCAAAGGGGTTAAGGAAAGAGGCAGGGCGTAGTTGGGTGGAGGTTGACAAGGTGGTCCACTTCTTCTACGGAGGAGACGACACTCACCCGATGATCGAAAAAATTCATGATGTGTTGAAGGAGATGGAGCAAAGGATGAAACAAGAATTGGGTTATGTTCATGAGGTGAAATTCGCATTGCGTGATATCGACGAGGAGTCGAAAGTTGAGAGCTTGAGGGCTCATAGTGAGAAGTTGGCAATCGGATTGGCGCTTCTCCATGGAGGTTGGGATGAACCGAGAGTGATACGGATCTTCAAGAACTTGAGAATCTGTGGGGATTGCCATGATTTCATAAAGTGCTTGTCGAAGATCGTCAAGGTTGTTTTCGTGGTGAGGGATGCTAATAGATTTCACCAGTTCAAGGATGGCCTTTGTTCTTGCAGAGATTATTGGTAAGTGCTAATGCTATTTTGGCGTATGCTTTCTTATTCTTACGGTTCAAAATTTCTCATTCATAAAGAAGCAATGACTACTACTTGCTTGGAGATGAACATGAATCAAACATATGTCATCATGAAAAGGAACCCCTTTTAAAACTAGTGAACTAATAATCCAACATTTTATTTGGGTAAAATATACTTAAGACCACTTAATTATGGGGATTTGTATCTGATAACTGATTTTTAATTTTGTTAATCAAATTATTTAATTATTTAAATGATATTAATTAAATCACCCGACCTTAACATTTAATGAAGGAGTCGACTTGTAGTTAACAAAATTAATTAATTACATATTTAATCTCCATTTTTTTTTATACATTCTATCAATTTGATCTTAATTTTAATATAATTCAAAAAATTACTATCAGATGGATAATATCGATTTCTGATGGTAAAAAAGTCGGCTTATAGTTTTACATTGAATATAAAAAAAATCAGGGATTATATTGAATTTTTCAAAGTTGGAAGGACTCAAATATGTTTGAGTCAAAAATGAAAAACTTGATTTTGCTTGATCGACTTGGAAAGCAATTATTTAATGGCTGAAAATGGGGGGATCACATCACCATTACTGGCCAATGGCACATGGTTCTCAAGTTGAATTCCTTCATTTCTAGAGATTTGGACACATTGATGTACCTGCAAAAACTCAACGTGCAACAGTTCAAGTTGGTTGGAGGTTGAGACAGAGGAACATGCCTTTAAGACATTACTTGTTATTATGATGTTCGTACTTTTCAAATTTTTTTTTGAAATATTTGTTTTTAATTCTCTGTCATATAAATAGAGATGATAATTTGATTCGAATTTTATAGATTTTGATTCCATTTAATCTTAAAAGATTGATTTTTATTTTTTGAAATTCAAGTTCGTATTAAGTCAAGTTTTGTTAAGAATAAGGTCGGATTGACTTAGTTTTGATTTTAGAGTGAAAAAACATTTCACCCGATCCGACTCAAGAATAACAATGTACTTGATCTTTATATATTTAGAGTTGATTGTTATAATATCCTTTAACTATATATTTTTTTCACTTATATCTTTATTTTTCTTAATAAATTTGATTTTTTTATATATATACTGGTAATGTTGAGTTGAGTTTTTATTTTAAAATTCGGATTGATTTTGAGTTGAATGAAACTATCCTAAATTCGTATTGAATTGAGTAGGATATCAGATAAGAGATATAATTCTCGAGTTGGGATTAGATCGACCTAAAATTCGACCTAACTCGATATATTGTCATCCCTACATATGTTTTGAAACATAATATTTCTGGGTTCAACAATTCTACTGAAAGTTTCAGTTTGAAACCCAACAAATAAAACTTCATAACCAGCAAAGAAAACTACATACATAATGTCAATGCTGCTTCCTAATGAATTTACTTCAGTTTTGGATAAAAACAGGGATGAATTTTATTCACTCAAACAATGGCATGGATCATATAAACAGTGGGAATATGAGATTGAATTCTTACAAAAAAGATGCGTTAAACATGTTAAAACATTTCCTCTTCCAATTTCTTAATTACTCCAATGCGGAAACACTCATGGTTTCATCCTCAACAGCCTCGACGGATCGGCGAACCGAGCTGAGAAAGAACGAGAAAGATTATCGGGTTCAGCCGATGCCGAGCCTCGATCAAAATTCTGGGAATATGCATTTGGATCATAAGAAACTTGGAGTGCAGCACCAGAAGAAGTGAAGATTCCATTCCTTTCTCTTCTGATCTTCTTCCAAAACGTTGTCCACTTCGGTTTCGAGTGATCGTCTTTGATGCCACGCTGCGTGTTGCTCCGGCCTAATGTGATGGTTTCTCTGCCGGAGCTCTGCCTCTGCCACATTTTGATTTCCATGGCTATGAAAAATGGGGAGAAGTGGGTGTGGTTTTATATAGATGCATGTAATGTGGTTGACTCTATGACATGTGAATGTGTGTGTATATATATATATATATAATTCATGAGCAGTACATTAATGATTTAATCTATGAGGAGAAAAAAAGAGAGTCCAACTATTCGGACCTTCGAAAGTCCAATTCGATTAATTATCTAACAAGACTTATTTAATCGAATTGATTAATTAAAATTTTAAAACAATCAAATATTAAGCGAATTGAATTATGTGTAAGAATAACTAATCGGACCAGTAACTGTAAGGAAGAAACACTTTCCATTTTATCTCATTTGAACCTTCTTTGATGACGCCCTGAGTCCGACTCAATGACTCAGTGTCTGCAATGAAGGTGAGTGATAGCCAGACTTAGATCAGTGCTGCAATGACTGGTTTGGACGGCTGATGATGAAGTGAAACCTCAAGACTCAAAGTTTTCAAGAGTCATTCTCTTTGACCATTGTTATGCAAAAAGAGGACTCAGTCGAGATCAGTTGCTTACATTTCTATTATGTAATCCGTAGGTTTATTATTCAGAAAAAGATATTTGAACTTTGGGAATCATGAATTATTGAGTAGAACAGTGATTTTAACACCTCAAGGCTAAAACTCACCCCTAGGGTGTGATGTGTGTGAATAGAAAAAAAATATCCCACATTCCTTGTATAAATGACAAATCTGCGGTTTAAATATACAATCCAGAGACTTGGAACACGCCGAGTGGGATAACGCCTGCTTGTAACCCAAGTGGGGGCACTAATGTGGTTGGACAATTGGTCTGGCCCATTGAGTCGGGCTTGTTGATGCTTACCTCTTCGGTCTGCCCGTTCCAAGCTAGGAGTTGGTTCAAGTGATTAGTGCGAAGGCATGGATCTCTCGAGTCTTATAGCGGAAGGCACAGCGTGAGGCTGGTTTCACAGAGCAGCGACTACTTCCCTCTCTTAACGGTGGAAGGATAACAGGCTGTTGCATCTTAAGTCCAACATGGCTCCTTGTCCCGCTCCCAATTGGACGACCACATTTTTACATTTTGGTTTCATAATTAAAAATAATTTCATTATGTCATAAAAATTTTCATGTATATTATATTTTTTTAATAAAATTATTATTAAATTTAACCCTTAAAAATGTGTGCGATTAAATTATTCTTTTTAAATTTAATAAAATGATAATAATAAGAGTTGGTTCAAGTGATTAGTGCGAAGGCATGGATCTCTCGAGTCTTAGAGCGGAAGGCACAGCGTGAGGCTGGTTTCACAGAGCAGCGACTACTTCCCTCTCTTAACGGTGGAAGGATAACAGGCTGTTGCATCTTAAGTCCAACATGGCTCCTTGTCCCGCTCCCAATTGGACGACCACATTTTTACATTTTGGTTTCATAATTAAAAATAATTTCATTATGTCATAAAAATTTTCATGTATATTATATTTTTTTAATAAAATTATTATTAAATTTAACCCTTAAAAATGTGTGCGATTAAATTATTCTTTTTAAATTTAATAAAATGATAATAATAAGAAACTGAAAATTATTTTTATAGCTTCAAGCCTTCAAGTTCAACAATTAACATTAAACTTAAACAGAAAGTAAGAGAGGGAACGTGATTTTCAAATAGAAAAATAATATACGATCTAAATTTTATAAAAATAAAATATATAGACTAAAATTTAAATTTTGAAATAATATACAAATATCTGATATATTTAAAACAAAAATAATTAAATAGTAAAATTTAAATCTAATATTACATTTTAAACAAAATAATAAAAGAAAACAATTTATATTGTTATAGCACAAGTTAAATAAACTCAATCATATGGATTTGTAAAACAAAAACCAAACATTCTATAATCTGCTTGCTCTGATCAATATTTATTCCCCATAGTCATGAATTGGGGAAACACACAATGTAAGGATAATATATGGTAACGATTTTCAAGGTTATTGTGATATTATAATCGCATCTATGATTTAAAAGTATAATTAATTAAAAAAAAAATCACACATAATGTTCACAACCGTAAAAATGTAGCGACGATCACGACCGCAACTACAATTTAATACCATGATTCCCCTCCTGTCTCTCTCAAAATGAAATAGTATTAGTAATGTACAATAACTAAGGTCTCCCCCCACAAACCAAAATAGCACCAACCCTTTGTCTCTCTCAATCAACATGACCAGGTAGCTGGCTTATCTGGTGTCATCTTCAAAATCAAGCTAAAGGGTTCACCGAGACAACTCTCTCCCTTTCATCAAACCCCCTCTATTTTCAACCCTTTACTTCTTATAATCGATCGAATTAGAAGGCATCTTCCCAACAAGTTTCGGGCGTGGATACGTGTTCAATATCGAAATCCACGGCTGCCCCACATGTACTATGCATCCGTTTATCTCTTATCTCGAAACAACTCCAAAAAAGAAGAGATCATAGTGGTGAAGATTGGTGCAAAAGATGCATTGCCTCTTCATTCCAACAGCATTGAATGTCTTGTGCAATCTTCATGGCATCCATTGATGTGCCTAACAATCCACGTTTAGTGAACCCCACGGCGTATAGCCCACATTCACCTTTCCACCCATTAGGGAATGGCCTTCGAGGGTACCCATCTTTCTCCGAGAACATCTCTTTTTCCTGTCAATTTGCTCCATTCCCCTTTCTTTAGACCTTTTACATATATATATATGTATACCTTTAAGAATCATATATAAAAAAGAAAATAAAGGGTTTGTATACCTTTAGCCAAGAGGGTACATTGCTTTTATAACCAGTTGCTAATATGATTGCATCGAAGTTCTCAGTTTTGCCATTGGAAAACTCCACAGCATGTCGTTTTAGGCTCTTTATGCTTGGACGTACCTACATCAACAATAGTTATAAATTAAGAAGCGTGAATATATATAGGGTTAAAATCTACTTACATAAAATAATTTAAAAAAATTATATAGATTTAAGACCGTTGGACTAATAAAAATAAACAACTAAGATTAACTTTACATAGATTTAGGTCCTAGCTCTGTCCTCGCAGAAGGAAAAGAATGTGGTACTAATGTTGAAACACAGTATTATTGGATCAATCGAACACTTGAAATTTAGCTGCCGAAGGGGAAAAAAAGTGATGTGATATGAGTGACAAAAGTGTAAAAAGTACCTCAATGTCTCCACTTTTGATTTTAGCAAGCGTCCCAACATCCAAAACTGGTGTTTTCCCCGACAGATTCTTGAGTTCAAGGGGACCCAACTTCGGCCGGGCCAATCCGAGACGAGCAGTGTCGCCAAGAATCAACCGAGACACTATCAGCAAGAAGAGGTCGACCAGCCGCAACGGCATCCATTTGAGCAGCCACATGGACAACCCGAAAGTAGATATCCCTAGCATCTCTTGTGGGAGGACATGAACCTTCAGTTCCATAAACTCAAAAAAGTAAAGAAAGATGACATAAAAACATGGAGTTGACTCATGGGATGAATCAAACCACTTAGCTTTGTTGCAGTTTGGGTTTGATTAAGGACGGATCGATGGGTTAATGGAGATGTTTTGTTTTTCTAAAATTTTTAAATTTTTATATAATTTAATTTTTTTATATTTTTATTAATAATTTATTTATATCTTTAAATTTTTATATGGCCGTCTCTTCTAAATTATTTAAATTAATTATAATATAAAATCTTACGTCTATAACTAAATTTTGTTATATAGAATTATTTAAGATCCTATGTTGTTTATAACATATTTTACTATGTTGCGCATGCTTAGGAGTCTCCCAAGAAAGTGAAAGAACAAAGATCCTTGTTCTTTTTCTGTCTACCTAATTTTAATTATAGTAATTTGGTTTTATCGGAATTTTCATCACTACTAAATTAAATTAAAATTTACATTACTAAACTTTCTTTCTATTTCTGTTTTGGTCACAAAATTTTTTAATTTACTCAATTAAACTTTCAATTTGTTTCTATTTCAGCCGTTATATCATTAAATACTCAACATCGTCATGATTGAATATTTTTCTTTTAATAATTATGAAATGATCTCAAAATTTTCTTTATTTTTGTGAAAAAATCATACTTTCAAATTCTATTTAATTTCTTGATTATGTGTCATTTTCTTTTAAATCTCAACAATATAGAAGATGGAAAAGGAGAAAATGAATTAAATATCATGATTTCATGTTCATCAGTTGATAAATATTATAGATTAAAGTGCATGCCTGTCTCTGAGCCTGGGTAAGAGGGACATTTATCCAAGCCTCTCTTGCACAATGCCCCAAATTATAAATTCACATATAATTAAAAAATGAGTTATTATTTATTTAGACATTCACCTATTATTTTATTTATCTTTTGGTCATTCAATTATTATTTTTCAAAATCATACTTACTGTTACATTTTATTTTATTTTGTTACCCACCATTAAAAAAATTATCAGCGATGCTAATATGACATTTTTAAATTATTTTTTCACTTTCCACTTAATTATTTTTTTATTGTTTTTTGACAAAATGGAGAAGATTAAAATCTAACATGTACCGTCTTAAAAGAGAATCATGCTTATTTTGTGTGAATAGTTAGGTGTTTAATAAAATTTCATGTTGTTTTCTATTTAAAATTTGATATATTTATTAAACGTAACAAAAAATTAATTTACAAGTTAATTATTTAGTTTTGTTTGTTCTTATGATTTAATTTTTCTTCTACACTTATTATTAGGGACATAATTTTATGTTTGTTTCATGTCACTAAAATCTAGAAACCGACGAGTTAAAGTGATTTATGATTTCATAAATTTTGAGTGTGATTTCATAATATTAAGGGGGCAGTTTGAGGAACGGTTTTAATCTTCCAATGAATCAACTTTGTTAAAAAAATTAAAGTGGGTGTGATTTTGGTTTAATGTATAGAGAGAGATATTAAAAAAAGAAAATAAAAAGAAGAGATTTCTTACAGAATCTCTGACCACAAGTGAAGGCTTTGCATTATGATTGCAAAGATCCAAGCATACCTCCATGCCTGAGTTCCCACACCCCACCACCAAAACCCTTTTCCCTCTAAACTCTTCTCCACTTTTGTACGAACTCGTATGCCTTATTTCCCCTCCGAATTTCCCCATTCCTTCCACCTCCGGCATCAACGCCTCCGCATTCTCCCCTGTCGCCACCACCAGCCACCGACACACGTATTCCATCGCCTCCCCTTTAACCCCAATGCTTCTCACCCGCCAGAACCCCAGCGTTCCGTCGTACTCCGCCTGCGAAACCGTCTCATTGAACTTTGGCTCGATATCGAATTTCCTAGCGTAGGCTTCCAAGTAGTCCACGAATTGTTGCTTACTGGGGTACGTAGGGAAATCAGTGGGGAACCCCATCAATGGAAGCTCGCAGAATTGCTTCGGCAAGTGAAGACGAAGACGATCGTATGTCTTGAGTTGCCACAAAGATGCTATGCAGTTGGATCTCTCTAGGATTAGACTCGGGACTCCTTTCTCTTTCAGGCAAGCCGCCGTCGCTAGACCCGAAGGCCCCGCGCCGACGATAACCGGCCCCGGAACGTATAAACAACGAGACGACAAAGACTTCATCTTCTCCATGAATATGGGATCATGAGCTTGTTTTCCTTCAATTTCTCTCAACCAGTACTTCATGAACAAAGGGTTAAGCTTAATCATCATTCATTGAAGTATGAAAGATAAAACACAGAGAAAGAGAAATCGGTAGAATGAAAGCGTAAGAGAAATTAAGAGGACGATGGTGATATGTCAGTAACACTGTATATATATAGATTTATATATATTCCTTTTGTTTCGTTGAAGAAAATTCGTTTTCATATTTGTGGGGGAACAAATTAAATTCTAGTGGGGACATTTTTTATATTAATTATTTCAGGAAAAAAAATTAATTTAAAATGTATGCAGGAACTGTAAATTATTCTGAATATATTTACTTCAAACAAACACCACCACATGGGGACGTCACTCTATCTGTCATGGCTGGAACTTAGAGACCTCATTGGGTGATTAAAAAATTGTATAAAAAGAAATATATTCAAATTGTATTTTCTAATTTTAATCAACATAAAATAGAAAAAAAAACAGAATTTTGTATGAATTTAGCTACGACCCCGGATCTTCGGCCCATAAATCCTTTATTTATTTTTTCTTTATTTACTGATCAAATCACTTATATCACAAACTCTGCAAACCAAATCAAAATGAAATTTAATCATAAAAGTATAATAAATTAAGATAAATTAGACTATCATAACTAAAAAAAGTAAATGATTATAGGTATGATCTTCACAAGATTTATAGTTTTGATTATGGTAATCCAATTTCGATTTTTTTTCTCATTTGGGGGTTAATTTTTTAATCATAAAAAGAAATGGGATTTAACTAATTCATATCCTTGCAATTGGATCTTAATTTAATTGATATTATTATTGTTATAATATCTATTAAGATATGTATTTAAGTGTATCATATTATCTTATTTAGGTATTGTATAAAAATGAATTCAATTACTAATATCTCTTACTCAAACTCGATTACTTGAGTTTGATTAATTCAAGTTTGAACTCGAATTAATTACTTTTTGCATATAAAATAAGAGTGTTTATATAATTTAATATTTAAAATATGTATTAATAAAAGGTTCAATTAAACACACGAATAGTTCAAATAACGTATTATAGTGTTTGAATTTAGCTCGATCGATAACTCAAACTCGTCTGATTTATTATCGAATCAGATTCAATTTTTATTTTAACTGACCTTGAATGTCGAATGATCCATGAATAGTAATGAACGGATAGCATCAACAAGAAGAAAGAAGTGAATGAAAAAGAATCCCCCGAAGGCAAATAACTTGTGCATGGACATGGTGGAGAGGGGGCCACTCCCTTGGTATTGGACAAGACAAGCTTAGGTTGTTATTAACTACCTCTCTGTCAGGTAATCATTCACTTAATAACCAACTCTCCCTCCAATCAATGTTTATATATTTTCTTTCTCTACGAAAATAATAATAATTAGGTGGCATTCATTTATTTCTTTATTTCAATTATTATTATTGTTAGCATTAAAATTCGTCTTTAATGTTTAATTTATTCATCATTTTAGTTTATATTCTTTTGTGAAGTAATTTGGTCTTTAATCTTTAATTTTTGGTTAGAATATTTTTTTGTTGGATGAAAATTATTAATTGACGAACAATTAGTGTTTATTGTGGATATAAAAATGTCACATTAATACTTAAACACATGTGGATGAGTCATTTCAATATCAGACGTTGATTGTTAGCATGAATGAATACGAGAGTTTTTATGTTAAGAGTGTAAATATTTAAGAAGTCATATTAGAAAATTTTAGGAGCACAAAACTAAATCATCAATATAAAATACAAATTAAACACTTAAACTATATGAAAAATTAAAAAATCATAATAACTAGAATGAATATCAAAGATTAAAATATTTTAAAAATAAAATTAAAATAACTTGTTCTCCGGTGGAGTAAATGTACAATATGAATGTGTCTGTCATTTTGCTTTCGTTATTATTAGCCAATGGTTTCTTTTCTTTGATACTATAGCCAACAACTGAAATAGGAAATGCCAAATAAATTCGAAAGCTATGAGTAGGTGAGCAACAGTTTGAGTATTTTATAATGTATACAACAATAGAGTAAAATTAAATTAATTTTACATAATAATTAATAAATTTATTAATTTTATTATATTGATTATAGACATAAATTTTCGATTTTATCTGTTATCTCTATTATATTACTGATAACAATGGAAAGTTTATATTTTGCATAATAATTATACATTTTTAATTTACTCAAAACGTAAAAGAAGCATAAAATATAATAGTTGAATCTTATAAAAAGTTATAAAACTATTTTAAATTTACAATAGTATAAATAAACTCTCTTATATATTCGATTAATGTTAGGTTGTTATTTCATGTACCGACGGTGGATAATATATTCAACAAGCATATCTATTTAAATGTAATTTAACATAATAAATGATTTAACCCTATATTTTAATCTCTAAATTCAAATCATAATCCTAAATCTTAAATAAGACACACGATAGTATCAGAACATGCTCATAAAATTAATTTAATTATTTTTTTAACTTTAAAAATGAATTTTGTTTCTTTAGACTCTTGTATGTCTTAAATTGTTTGGACATTGCTTTTGTTTTGTTTTCTTCTTAAAATTAGAACATATCTGGTAAACTAGTTGCATGGAAATCTTGAATCATTTTTAGAGTTCAAGTTGAGTTGACCCATAAATATATGAATCTTATTTTTTCCCGGATTGTTTTATGTTCAAATCCATAAGCCTTGGGGGACTAATCTCTTCAATATTGAAAGTTGTTTTATGTATCAGACACTTAATTAGATAAAAAAATATTACTCACGATGATTGAACCAATGATTTTTATACATTATAAAGTAAATTAAGATTTCATTACCTAATTATAAGTAATTAAAAATAAGATGGACTTTTCATGAACTTTTATCATATTCGAGTCCAATTCAGACGACCATTAATTTTCTAATAAAAGAGGATGAGTTTATAACATATGAATAGTCAGATGATCATTTTGTAACTTTTAATAGTCGAAGACTTAACAAATAATATCTTATAGTCGGAGGATAATTTTGTAACTTTTTATAGTCGCTGACTCAACAAAACAACGTTCTATAGTCGAGAATTATTTGTATACTTTACCCTGAAACATTTATATGTAAATCTATTAATTTAGAGTGTAATCAGTAAATAGTAAATAGTAATTTTTAATTATTTTATTTAAAGATTATATTTAAATACTACTAACTGTTTAACATATTATTAATATGTTAGCATTTTTGAAAATAATTTTTTTTTATAATTTTCAAAAATAAAAATAATTTGGGTAGATTTCAATGATTGTCTTGGACCCGTTTATAGATGTTGGAAAGATGCTTGTGAAATTTTCTAAACCACTTAGGGGTGGGTCTAAGGACAAATGTATATGGAGTACTTGGCAGTTGAAAATTGCAGCAATATAAATCAGTGTCTTAAATGAAACCCTCCAACACACACATGTGAATTATGGGCGTTTTACGATAAAATCACATAAACCATAAATCTGTTTCATATATATTTAATGTTATTGTATTTACTTTTAAAAAAATTAAACTGAACTTAGTAAGTATTCGCAGTTGTAAAAGGTAATATTATTCTTCGTAAAAAAATTTGAGTTCGAACAAATGATATGTATTGTCAACAGACTAATAAAAATTTCAATTTCGAGGATATATATCAAATAGAGAAAATAACTTCAGTGACCGAAAATGCCTTATAATATACGATTTTAATCAACTTTTTTTGGATTTGCGAAAATGACCAATAAATTCGCAACGCGGACTCCAATTTCGCAACACAGGTTCCAAATTCGTAACGCGAATATGTAAATCGCAACACAGAAGTCAAATTCGTAACACGGAATTTCAAATCGCAACGCGAATTTATTTTTCATACACAATTTTCCTTTTCGCAACAAGATTTTCTAAATCGCAACACGAATTTTGTTTTCGCAACTCGATTTTCGAATTTGCAACATGAATTTTAATTTCGCAACAACTTTTATTTTCGCAACACAAATGTTTTGGGTATATAAACTACGCAGTAGCAACAACTCATAACCTAAATCCCTAAATCGCAACTCATTCCATCTTCATCTATCACTCTCTCCGACGACATCCGTTCCAATATCCAACGACATCCTTCCCCATCTCTAATTTTTTTTTACATAATTTTATTTATATATAATTTTTCAATGATTTCAATCCCAAATTATCAACTATCAACTTAATAAAGGTATGTTTTTCTCTAAGTTAGTGATGATATCTAGTTTATAGCTCGTTTGTTTAGTAAATTAATTTACAATTTGTAGAATGAAATCATCTAATGTTGATAATGTTTGGATATATTTGTGTTTTGGAGGGTCATGAGAGAATGTTCATGGTGTTTTACAATATATGCCTTTACCCATGAATCTTCAACTAAAACTGTCATTAAAAAAGTTAACTTATGAAACTCTAATATTACGTGTTGCAAAGAAATTGAATTTAGAGCCTCTAAGTGGATTTAGGTTATCTTATCAGAGAAAATATAAAGTTTATTTGTTAACCGACAATGAAGATGTTGAACGATTCATTGTTTACATTAGTGTTTCGCAAGATGATGTTACATTGTATGTTGTTGAACCCAGAAGTAGTGAAATTGGGTCAGTAGAAGGTAGTAATCAACTAAGTGCTTCAACCCCAGTTTATGGTGCTCATAATGTACAACGTTGTTATCAACCTCAAAATTTAATGGTTCCACCACAATTTCATCACTAAGAAAATTTTGTTTCACCACATTTCCAATATCAAACACAATCTCAAAACCCACAACCTTTCCCTAACCCAAATCATAATCAACTTTCAGCACCAAATTCTGGTTTTCGTATTGACCAGTTAGACGATGATGAGCCAACAGAAAATATTGTGAGTACTAGTCAGTATTCGAAATTTGATCTTGGTCAATACCCGGACTTTGATCTAGGTCAATACTCGGATTTTGATGATGTTTCAGAATAAGAAACATACCCTGCGTGTAATGATTTTGATATTGGTCAATATCCAAATTTTGATGATGAAACAGCTGCTGCCGAGGAAGATGTTGTTGATGATAATGAGAAGGAAGTTACGACTGTGAATGAACATGTTGAACATCCATTCTGTAATTCATATAACCCCGAAGAAGAAAAAGAAGAATAATAAGTCCCCGGAGAGAAGAAAATGCCACGGGAGTATAACTAGAATATGCCAGAATTACTTCAGATACCGGAAGAAGAGTTGGTAAATATAGCAATTGTTTGTTACACAAAAGTTATTCGTATCAAGAAAGATAATTGTTTTGATACAAAGGAAGACTTGAAGATAGCTTTGTATACGAAATGTGTGGAAGATGGCTATCAACTAAAAGTTAACAAATCAAGCAAAGATCGTTTCGAAACAAAGTGTATGATTGAAAAAAACTGTACGTGACGTATGATTGCAAAGAGCATAAAAGATTGCGAAATGTTTCAAGTTAGGACTTTTATTGATAAACATACATGTTCAAGAACCCAAGTTTTTCCTCACCATAGACAGGCAAACAAAAAGGTGTTGGGTGGTTTTCTGGCCGAGTTAATGTTTTTGAATGGCATGGTATATCGTGAACATGAAATTATAACTGAGATGAATACTCGGTTCAAGATTAGTATCTCATATTCTCAAGCTTGGAGAGCCAAATGTTATGCCTTGAAATTGTTGAGGGGGTCGCCAGAAGCATCGTTTGCCCAACTGCTGGCTTATTGTCACGATTTAAAGCTGAAAAATCATGGGTTGGTAACTCATATCAAAACAGATAGAGATGGACGCTTTGAGTTACTGTTTATCGCCATTGGTGCTGCGATTAGTAAATCAATATAATTTTGTTGACTCATTTTTGTTAGTTACATGCATTTCACATTTAAATGATTATATTTCTTGTGTATATTTTTTTGTAGATTTATTCGTTTATTACTTGCATGCGCCCATTTATTATAGTTGACAGAGCACATTTGAAAGGTTGATACCTTGGAGTAAACTTATTAGCAGTAGCCATGGATGCTAACAATGGGATACTGCCAATAGCTTATGGGGTTGGCAAATCTGAAACCTCTGATTCATGGACATGGTTTATGGGGCATCTTAGGGATTGCATAGGTTCTATTAGCAATTTGATAATCATATCCGATAGGACAAACTCAATTGACAACACTGTTAGAAGGTGTTTCTCAGATGCTTTTCATGGACTTTGTGGTATTCATTTGTACAGAAATTTAAAATCAAGGCCTGCTGGTATAAAAAATCACAAATGGACATACTAGAAGGCTATAAAAACTTATCGGGAAATGGATTTTAATAAGCATATAAATTGTACCTTCAACATGTCTTTTTTGCCTTCAACGTAATGCAGATTAAAAATAAACAACAAATCATTTAAACAAAAAAAAACAATTCTCTTCTTATTTACACTTGACAGCACATTGATACAATTAGCCCCAGACAGTATATCCAAATGCTCCTAACAATAGGGAGCTTACATCCAAATACATCAATTATTGAATTCTATGTACTTAACCAACAGTTCACACAGCTCACTTTAGGATTAACCCGCAGAAACGTTATGGCCATGAGATTTTCTACACATCTAAAACCAACAAACATCAAATTATTGAATTCTAGGTACTTAACCAAACTTTTTCAAACCAACAAAGAGTATATATGTTAACAACACTTGCTCAAACTTACCAATAACAAATGGTTGTTTATGCACACTTTCAGCACGCGGATGCAGGTAGGCAACGTCTCGCATATATCGCTCTAGTCATAAAATGCCGAAACCATAACCCTACTGCACCTCTATCTCTATATGTGGGAGGTAGAAATTGTTTACCTCCTATCGTCAAACGTTCCAAGCACATGCATACAAGGGGACCACAATCCCTTTAGCTCCTGCCGTTTGTTGTGGCGTTGTCTCGTCTCTCATCATTGTAACTTTGAACTTTTTTGGCTTTTTGTTTCCAGAATTAGTCCAATAATCAATCGCATCCAAGTATTTAGCCAAATGAGTGTTCCATCCCTTACAAATAATATCTTTCAAATCAGACAATGGTATGTAATTCAACATGCTGTCATATACTATCGTCTTCAGGGATGGGAGCTGAAGCTTGACGAGAAGCAATGACGACGTTCCATAACAGGATAAACACATACAATTTTATAATAATTCAATTGCGCACATCAAATAAAATTTATGAACACCTTTAAAATATTCAAAAATAAATACTAACCTTATCGACCTCCCACCACGCAAGATAAATGATAGTTTTTCCATTACCCAACGCATATGAAGCATCTCTCTGATCCTTCAAGTGAACTACGTGAAAAGATGAAGGCATAATAGTCCATCGCGTCTTTTTTATTTTCTTTAATTTTCTTATAATCAGAAGACATGACACTCATGCATCAATATGCTGTTTTATAAAAAAATACATATATTAGTGAATTTAATAAATTAAAAAAAATTAATCAAAATGCAATATAAGAAGAATATAAGACTTACCCCCCATTCGAAATAGTCATTCTCTTCAACCCCTAATAAAACACCCCATCAAGATTGATCAAGAAAGAAATGCATATCATCGTCGAATTTGCATATGTCAGCGTAACACCCCTGGCTCCGCTCATGTAGATAAAAATCAACTGTTGTCTTAGCCCAAAGGGTATTATCCATAATTGTGTCCGGTAGTGTTCTCCTCTCCTGTTGAGGAATGGTACTGGTCGGTAACTAATACGAAAACCAACTCTCATCCATCATATCGGGCGCGTGAGGGGGTTTATCAATATGTCGACATAATATACCCTGTGAATCAGGCTCTTGAATGGTGGGAAGAGCCTCTTGAACGATGAGAGGGGCCTCTTGAATGATGAAAGGGGCCTTTTGAACGATAGGAGGGGCCTCTTGAAAGATGACAAGTGAATCGGGCTTCTTCTTATGGAGTCTTGGAACTATTGGGGTGAAAGGAGACATAATGGAACGTGTACGATGTCTGATGCGTGAACCCCGTCGTGTAAGAAAAACCCAACATAAAGCATCTACCTTATCGGGCCCGCTAAAAAAAATTAATACATAAATAAATAAATAAATAATGCCGAAAAAAGGTTATTTGCATTTTTAGTATAGTATTAAACAAACTTACCTCATTGCGTAGAGTATGAACCTCATTCTGCAACGAATAAACAATCTCACGTAGAGCGGCTACCTCATCACGTAAAGTAGATACCTCACCACGTAAAGCACCATTGTCATCGCGTAAAACATCTACCTCACCACGTAAAGACCGTACCTCATCACGCCATGCACCATTGTCGTCACGTAAAGTACTGACCTCATCACGCAAAGCACTAACCTCATCATGTAACTCCCTTAACTCATCCCGTGGAGGCGGAGAATAGAGAGATAAATGTCGTGACATCTTTGACGGTCGTCTATCATGAGGTGATGGTGGAGAAGAGGCTCGATGATGTGATGGAATAGGTGATGACTCTCGTTGTGGAGGTGTATAATCGGCTTGATCAGGTGATGGCTTTAGGTGTCAAGCTGTAGAATTGGCTCGATCAGGTGATGGCTCTCGAAGTGGGGGGTGTTCATCATTCGTCCCATAAAAAAAACACTTACTAGCTTGCCACCAATCAGTGGCAAGCTTAGCCTCTGTGGGTGTCAGCCTCTGTAATGGATAGTTGGCCTCCTAACAATATAAAAGCTCAAACAAAGTTAAACGTCTACTAGTAATAACTTGTTTATATATGGTAGTATTTGTGTTAACTTACATCATTCATCGTCGTATATGGTAATAAATCTTCCCAATCCAACAGTCGGATCCTCCTCCAGGTAATAGCCCTAGGAATATCATTTGAATTTTTGATTGCATATGTCCGCATGCGGGGAAAAGCCTCAAATATCCAAATCTACAAACAATATAATACACAAACATTAGTATTTTTAAAATAATTAATTATAATTTTGGAAACATTATATAGAAATTCTTACCTTAAAGGCCTAAATAAAGCTTACTAAAGTGTATTTGGAACCAGGGCCACGCAAACTACGACGGTCCTCAAAGGCATAGAACAACTTTTTCCAGGTAGCTTTCCATAGATATGAACCCCACAGAAATACGTTCCATGCATTTAGGTCCTCTACCAATAATATTAAATCCTCAGAAATAGGTTGTCTGCCCTCTTTGCCTAAAAAGCTGTCATTCAAAAGTAATAAAAGGCATACTCGGACAACATCAATGTCATCCATTCGAGTAAAACCATCTTTAAGAAGTAATCTTTTCAAATCGTCGACGTGTAAACTGGGCTTCGCCTTTGCAAGATCGGGAAAACCCCGAAATAACCATGATGGGCGGGGGATATGACTAGTGTACCGACCTACTTCATCGTGTCGTCCGAAACGTAGACCAGTGATTAAACAAAATTCCTCCCGCCCAAAACAAGTATACGCAGGTGGAAAATGAAACATATCTCTTCATCACCACGTTGTATCCTCTCGGGTAGATCGTTAGTCATGGTTTAAAGAAACAAATGGGTCAACATAGCATCTCCACCTGGATGTTGTACTTTCAGCCATGGCTCGAAACATGTATTCTCGAATAACTTTCTTTGTACATGTGTAAGTGTCGACGCAATTGTAGTGTCTATGCTTAATTTATTCCTTAAAGTCAATGAAGTCGAAAAAAATTCCTAACAAAAACAATAAACATACCAAGTTAGATATACAAAAAACTACAAATTATACACTATAAACATACATGATATTAAACTGGAATATAGCCAAATATGTTTCAAACTAGCACGGTATTCACTCAAGTCATTATTCCATCATAGTTCACAAAATGCATCAGATAACATTCCAGAAGTAAGCATATATATAAATATTTAAAAGGACAATAGTAGTAGTTTATTCTTGAAACTTAAATTCGCAACACTGTGAAGTTAGTATTTGTCTTTGTTTTTTGGTTGAAGTAATTCAACTCATTCAAGTTTCAATTTGCAGAAGAAGAGTAGTTTTTAAACTTAAATTCGCAACACGAAAATGAAATTCGCAACACGAAAATGAAAATACGAAAATGAAAATCACAACGCAAAACTAAAATCGCGTTGCGAATTTCATTTTCGTGTTGCGAATTTAAGTTTCAAAAACTATTCTTCTGCAAATTGGAACTTGAATGAATTGCATTACTTCAACCAAAACTAACTTCACAGGATTAAAGACTAAACAATTTAGCAGTATTGGCAACAACCGAATGAATTCACAAAGCAATCTAAGTGAAATGGTTAATCTATATATTGAAATTACCAGTAAATTTATCATCAATTTAAATATGAAAAAACTAATAATAATACAAAAATTTCAAAATAAAAATAATTAAAAAAACTAACCCTCGGTGGTTGATTTTTCATTTGTGGTCGTGAATGGTTGTGAGGGTGGCTCTGAGAGATGGAGATAGAGGGGGGTCACCGGATATGGGGACGGATGTCGCCGTAGAGAGTGAGAGATGGATATGAGACTGAGTTGTGATTTTGGGTTTTAGGTTATGAGTTGCGATTGTACTGTTTACATTTGTGTTGCGAAATTAATATTGTGTTTCGAATTCAAAAATAAAAAATAAAACTCGCGTTGCGAAAAATAAACGTGCTTTACGAATTTGATTTCTGTGTTGTGAATTTGACTTCTGTGTTGCGATTTACATATTCGTTTTGCGATTTTGGAACCTGTGTTGCGAAATTGGAGTTCACGTTGTGAATTTATTGGTCATTTTCGCAAATCCAAAAAAAATTGGTTAAAATCGTATATTATAAGGCATTTTCGGTTACTGAAGTTATTTTCTCTATCAAATAATTTGGCAACCATCAACCATTCGTTCTCTTATAGAGTCTTTGATAAAGCTAAATTTATCTCTTGTAAGTTGTAAAGTAATATACTGCAGCATTTTCCCCCCTTTTGTCCCTAGTTTTTTCTCAAAAAAAAATTCAAATTAAATCTTAATGTTATTTATTTTACGATTATTTTATATTCGTTATTATCTTACAACTATTTTATAACATTTGAAATATCATTGACAAAAAAAACTTTTTTATATATTTAGTAACTTCTTATATACTTCACCCTATATTTACTTGGAAATAAATGTCCACTCAAACTGTAGAATTCGGATTATCTATTATGTGAACCAAAACATAAAAGATACTTTGGTGAGTACTGTTAAACGACTTACCATACATATGAACATCTTCCTAAAGTAGAATCCTCGAACATATATATTATAATGAAAATGTTTGAGGACCATACATATATACAATAAAGTAATATACTTTAGATATTGCTATACAAAGCGACCAAAAAAAAAAAGAATGCTGCAAACGTATGAAAGTAACTAAGAAAGTTTGGTGGTATTATAGTAGGAACGAAATTAGAATTAAATTTTAAAAGGCATCAAATTGTTTTGCGTAAAAAATATATAAATAATCATTAAGTTACATTAAAATGATTTTTTTAGTCAATAAAGTTTCAGAAATTATAAAACGATCAGTAAATTTATCGAATTATTACACAATGGTCGTTGCATGTTGTAAAATAATAATTATTTTTATAAAATTAAGAATCAATTTACAGCACATTAATAAATTTAATGACTATTTAGTAATAGCTTGATAACGTTTAATGACTATTTGTGGTTTAGAAAGTTTAATAATCATTTTTAACCTATGAAATTCCAGTAACAAAATATATCATTTTTTATAGAATAATAAAATACAAAAATCATACCTAAACTAATGATATTTTGTTCCGTTTCCTATAAAATACCAAAAAAATCTAAAATATTATATGAAAAATCATATGTTAAAAAATAGGATAAACTACAAGTTTAGTATCTCAACTATCACTTTTATTCTGTTTTGGTCACCTAACTATTATTTTTAAAAATAATACCTAACGTTACATTTTTGTTTCATTTTGGTCACCCGTCGTTAAAAAAATTAACAAAATTGTTGATGTGTTGTTTATTTAAATTTTTTCAATGATGACGTGACATTATCTTATGGTGATACGTCAACGTTATAGTTAATTTTTTAATAATGGGTAACCAAAATAAAACAAAAATATAACGTTATGTATGATTTCGAAAAAATAGATGGATAAAAAAAATTAACAAAAATGATAGTTCAGAAACTAAACGTAAAATATACCTAGAAAATATTAATAACTCACTCTCCTAATATTATAATGAGTGAAGGATTGGGAGCCGAAAGTTGGAAGAAAATGCACACTTGTTAGAACTAAAAAAGAAGAAAAGGGAGCCTAGGAGTATACACACCTATTCTCCAATGTAAAGGGAAGAGGGTATCTTATTTACAACTAACAGACAATAGTAGTTTGAGGTTTGAGAATAAAAAATTTGATACTATATATAGTATTATTCCATTACTTTTAAGACTTATAAGTCTCTCAAATGCTAAGTGCTACCATTGCTAGTGCTTTTCTTTGTATAGCCAAGCCAAACCATATACGGATAGATAAAAGGATTCTTTTAAGGGTAAATAATATTAGTACATGGGGTCCCTTGGATGGTAGTTCCTAACCAACCAATAATATGGGTTTAGACCTACCATGTGAGCTTGCAATAGAATAATATGGATTATATAATCTAATATAGTTATATACGGATTTTCAGTTTAGATTTCACCAAAATCACTTTAAAACTTATAAAACTCAACCTTAAAATCAAATCTCATAAAATCGTAAATTACTATAATCTATAATACTCACCATCCGATCAACATGAAATCGAGATATACAACTCACTTCCTTCTCCTTCACCTCTCAATTGTTGGGATTTGTATCAGAAGATGTTTCAACATCGAGAAATCAAATGAAATTCTAAACTAGGGATTTTTTCATCAAAATGAAGAAAGTTTTGGGGTCATTTCATATTTTTCAAAATAAAGATATCCACTCACAACATCGTTAAGTATTTAAGGACGGAGTAACCCAAATATGAGTGAATCAAAAGTTCAATGAATCAATTAAAAAAATAAAATTTAAAGACCAAAATTTGAGTGAGATGAAAGTTGAGTGATGAAATTTATAATTTACCTTTGTTTAAATTACGAGATTCGAATATAAATCCATCTCTCTACACACTCTATTCAAAAGTGGGTTTTATTCTATTTAATTGTTTATGCTTACTTTAGCTAAGCACTCTAACTTTGATTATATGTATAAAAGATACAAATATAATATAAATACACGAATTATAGAATATGTACAAACCATTACCATAAATACTCTAATTAGAAGCTTTATCTTAACCTCTATGATCCATCACTGTCATCATGTGAATTCGGTTAAGGCCATTAACTAAAAGGGTAGGGTTAAGGGAATATATTACAAATAATATAATCAATAAGCTTTATCAGTTTATCTAATATATTATTTGATATTATAAATTCAGTCCATCTTTCTTACAGTTACAATTGTGTAATTCAATTTGAAATTTTCCTTTATTGATATAGTTGATGATTCCATTGTTTTGCAAACTACTTTGCTTAGATAAGATTAGATATATATACCAAAATGTAAATATTGTTTCCTAAACATGTCATTAGCATTTTAAATACAAGTGTCATTAGTGAAATGAAATATATAATCTAATCATCATGAAAATTAGTGGGATATGAAATTAAAGTAATTAAAGCAAAACACTTTTGGATGTACTTAAATTATTCATACCTGATTGTTTTTGAATAGTTAAAGATGATTATAAAATATTATATGTTTAGAATCTTTCATAGCAATTAACAATACACATACACTTTATAGATGTAGCTACTCGGATCCGGAGCCTCTAAAGAAAATAACACTCTCTTCTACCACTAAGATCGTACGATGAGTTCTTTATATCGAAACCTTTAAATCAAAAGTAATTATATTTCAGTATACTTAAATTCACTATCTCTTAGATGTTACCATTAATATTCAATCAACAAAATTAAAATATATTTTGATAGGATGAAAGGTAATAGTTTAATTTTGATATAAAATAATAAAATTAGGTCGAGAGTACATATAGTCATGTGCTGTGGACCTTCAATTTGCCTAAGTGGAAAGGTTTTTCTTTTTAAAAATATGTTTCTCCACACCTAAAATGATTGCAAAGAGTCTCCACACTATATATTTTTGTGTATATATGTAAGTTCAAAGAAGAGCTTTTCAAGCCCTTCCTTTAAAACAAAACACAAAGAAACACTTTGGGTTCCATAAAAAAAAATCATTGTGCCACATTTGATGCATCTATTTGATAAAGACACGTTGATTTGAAAAGAGAATGATAAAAAAATGCCAAAAACTAAACAAAAATAAAGTAAAATTTCAAATAGGCCAATGGTTTAAGTTTGGGGAGAAGAATCTTAGCTTTATGTGAATCATGATCTTCCACTCCCTTGCAACTATATATATATCGGGATGGATTGAAAGAGGCAGGTGAGAACGATCACCTTCTTAAAAATTTAAATTTCTATATATTTTAAATATTTTTTCTATACTTTTTATTAAAAATATATTTTTGTTCTCCATTTAATTTAATAAATTTGCTTCGTAATATAAAATTATATTTTTTTTATGTATATATTACTATATAAGAGATAGAATCTGCAGGTGGGTCATTTTTTCCACTGTTTCAAAGCTTCTTTCTGTTTGAAATTTCTAATCACTTCTAATAGGTTTGATTAGACAGTCGTGGGAAGTTGGCTTTTCTTCATGATATAAAGTATACTTGATTAATATATACTTGAGATATATTTTAGAGAAGGTTTAAATGTGATAGGGTTAATTGTAGTCTTTTAAAATTTCAAATTTAGTCCTCGTGTTTTTAACTGTGACATTGAGTTTTGTATTGTTTTTAATTTGATAAATTCCATTATTTTCCTAAAATCTGTTTAATTTTATGATTTAGTATTGACCTCGCAACTATAAAAAAATTATAAAGTAATTATTTTAATCTCCTACATTTTCATTTTTAATCAATTTAGGCCTTAATTTTTTATAAATGGAGAGGTAATGATTTTTAAGATAAATATCGAGATTCAAGCCCATACAAAATGGGATAACATGAATATCTTTGATTACTCGATTAATTAATGGATCTCAATTTGACCCTTAATCTTTAAAACTAAATAAATAATCCATCAAGCGACCTCAATGGTTAAAGAGAGTGTTGTTCACTCCAGAGATCTCAAATTCAAGTACCTATGTCTGCAGGGTGTGTGCGTTGCTGACAAGTGTCGAAAGGATCGATCCACTAATACTAAGATGATTCCAATTGATTCCTTATTTCTCGACCTTGACTAACTACGAAATTTGCCACGTCAGACTCGAACAATGTCGTGTCCCAGGTCGAGCCCATGACTCCTACCACGACTCCTAGAAAAATTCCATAATCTGCCTTGAACTATTAGTTTCGGCTAATTAATCACAATATGCAACATTCAACACTTATCAATTGTCAATGACAAAAAAAGATAATGAACATGTATTATATTATAATTAGTCAGATTATTTTAAAAATAAATAAATAAAATTCATCATTAATTGAATAATATAATTTTTATTCCGAATAGATGTGAGCCTAGACAAGGCAATTACAAACACATATATGGACCTAACATATCGCGATCTAGTAGTTTGCTCATATCAGGAGGATTACTATCAAAAGTGCGAAGTTCGTCGTGAATACCATCATGGATTTAATTTTATCAATAAAAAATTCAAATTTTCTAGAAGGTCCGTCCCTAGTTGAACATAAACGGCCGAAAATGCTATTAGAAATGCATGGAGAAACAGCAACAAAGGATTGGTTTAAAAGAGTTCCTTTTTCTTTCTTTTGGCTCAATGTGATTCATGAGCTATAGCTTTAATAATTTTCTCCTCAATTATAATCTGAATTTTAGCATTATTACCACCCCCACCAATGAAGGTTTGCCATGCAAGATCGACTCAAATTGATTTCCAAATTCCAATTGCTAAAATATATTTAATTTTCTTTTTGATGTTATGAGTGCATGACACAAATCCCCACCAAAGGAAATGGTGAGGAAACTAATAGAGTGTTAATCAAACAATAAAAATAATAATAATAATAAAAGGATATATTAGTGGGGTGGAAAAATGGGGTGTTCGAGATACACTTAATAGACTTACAATTTGAGGGGGAAAAAGATGAAAATATAGGATGATAGTGCGCTTATCCCACCAAATTTCTAGATAGGATTAGATGTGAAAGGCAAAGGCTATTGACAATGGCCAAAGGCCAACAAATTCGAATCAAAATTCATTGTAATAATATAAGCACAATCACAAAGAATTATAAAATAAAAAATATTAAGATTTATTGTGAAAAAAAACTCTTTCGAGAAAATATCACATACAAAAGAGAAGAGAATACACTATGTTGAAAAAGAGTACAAGAAATTTGCATCTAAACGTGATTTAAGATTTAATTAAATTACTTCTAAATCATCCCTAATATCTGTGTATAAGGATACATTTATTGTTTCAAAAGGAAACTTACATAAAAAGAAATTTACTTTTCTACTTTCGTCATCTTGCATTATGTTTAGAACTTTTTTGATCTAACCCAAAATGTTACATTAGATCTGATGCATGTAAACTCTTTTTTAAAGATTTATGATTTAATCCCTAAATTCATTAATTCAAATCCGGATACTAAAACTCAAATTTAATGCAAATAATAATTGGGATGTAAAGGAGATAAGATTAAAATTTTAGTAATTTTTTTTATAAATTATTAAATTATAAATTTTCCAAAGAAATCATTTCCTTGAACATGGGATGGAATGATAAAGAGTACAAATTCTATGTGCACCCAAAGAATAATTGGGCTTGAAAGGATGGTATAGGGTCGGATCATAAAAGGAATCCAATTCTTTTAACCCAAAACCCATACGACCCGAAAGCCCAAAACCAACCCTCACAAAGGAACCGGTGAAACCCTAGTCCCGTATTCATATGTTTGTTGTAGTGAAACACTTTTACCGTCAAAGCTTCACAAATCTAGGGTTTTTGCACCAGTAGAAGAAATGGTACTGGCATCATCATCAATATTATATTTTTGAAATGATACTCTTTGTTTCTGTTTTTTTATAGAGAAAACTGAAATATATTGTGAATTTTCTTATAGGGAAAAGGAACTGGAAGCTTTGGAAAAAGAAGAAACAAGACTCACACACTCTGCGTCCGATGTGGACGCCGAAGCTTCCATCTCCAGAAGAGCCGTTGCGGTGCTTGTGGCTACCCAGCCAGCCGCATCCGAAAATGTAAATTCCCTTTGGATTCTCTCCTGACTCTATTTGTTTGTCATTTTAGCTCTGTTTTCAGTTTTGTTTGGTGAAATTAGGTTAAAGTTGGTAAATTAGAGTTACCTGTGTTCTTGATTTAGATCCAACTCATCATAAGCCGTTTTCCGCGCTGATTGTTTTGATCTTTAGTGTCTTGGCATATGCTTGTCAATACTTGGTTGAAAATAGAAGCTGGATTTGTTGCTGATTATGTGTTCTTTAGTGGCTTTAATTGCAATATTTAGCTTGGTTCGAATGATTTGCTGAATTGTTTTTGTGTTTTTTGGCTTCAGATAATTGGAGTGTGAAGGCTATTAGAAGAAAGACGACCGGGACTGGCCGTATGCGGTACCTCCGTCATGTGCCCTGCAGATTCAAGACTGGCTTTAGAGAAGGTACTAGACTATTTCTTATAGTATTGTAATTTGTTCGAAGTTTAATTTAACATGACTTTAGTATCTAACAACGGGCTATGGTTTAACGCTTGGCAGGTAATCAAGCAACTCCGAGGAAGAAGGCAGTTGTTGCTGCTTCGTAAGTTAATCGCTGTGTTTTTCTTTTGAGATTCCAATAAACTCAAGTTTTGTGTTGTTATCAACTGTACGTTACTTTTATGTTTCAAGTAATATTTACAAAATGATAAGTTCCATTTTATCTTGTGATATAGTGATGTTGTCATCCATAGATGTTTTGTTTTCTATTTACTGCTCTTGAGATGTCATTATTTTGAGGTTTCATAGTATTTTTCTTTTCTGGGCATGGGAAAAAATCCGAATGAGGGTTGAATGTGGCTCCGTGTAATGTGCTTTTACAATTAAGTTGGGCATCAATACTTGAAATATCGTGAGAACTACCAAATAGTAAATAACCAGTATCAAATAAATCATGTCAATCGCAAGAATAATTACGACATAAAACAGTATCTTAAAATACAGGCACATGTCACCAAATAAAGGTAGTTTTAAAGATGGAAATAGTGTAGCAAAAAGTACTGAAGGTGATGTGTCAATCCTCCAAATGTCAAGTATCAATGTCTATCCAAAAGTATTTGAAAATGAGAAAGTTGAGGAGTAAGCGAGGGAACTTAGTGTGTTCCAATATGCGCAAAATAAAGCATACAAATAAGTTTCCATACTTATTCAGTATCATAGTTTGAAAACAAATGTGATTTTTTTATTTAAAACGTCGATCTACCCTTCAACTATATACAATATGTTAGTTTCCCAGAACTGCATCTACAAGGAATTACTCTAATCTCAGTAGACGTAGGACATACATACATGTTCTACATTTATTATACACACATACATATACATAATACATGCATCTTATACATACATTCTCATGCATCAATATATTTTTATAACATTTTCTAAATAAAAGTATTAATTGAGATGTTAAACTTTTTTTTTAAATGAATGCAATTTAATCTAATTTGATATTAATTTCAGCTTTATATTCTACAATTATTTTAATTGATCACTTTATTTTGTTTAAATTATTTAAATTTTAGTTTGAAATTTTATGTTTGTTCAATTTAATCCTTAAAATTATATTTTTATTTGAAATTGGCTCATATTTATATTTTTTTTAATTTACTTCAAACCTTATAAATCACATCATAAACTTCATTTCAAACCCTATAAATCTCTATCATAATCTCCAAAACCTTATAAAATTTTGTTCATTAACTTTTTAAATGAATGCAATTTAGTTCGTTTTTTATATTAATTTCAGCTCCACATTTTACAATTGTTTCGATTTGACCCCTGTGTGTTGTTTAATTTATTTAAATTTTAATTTGTAATTTCATGTTTGTTCAATTTACTTTTTAAAATGATATTTTTATATGAAATTGGAACATACTTATTTTTTTTAAATTACTCCAAACCCTATAAACCACATCACAAACTTTATTTCAAACTCTATAAATTATATCATAATCTCCAAACTCTATAAACTTTTGTTCACCAACTTTTTAAATAGATGCAATTAATTCATTTTTATATTAATTTCATCTTCACATTTTACAATTGTTCCAATTTGATCGCTCAACCCTGCGTGTTTTCTAATTTATTTTCAGTTTGTAATTTCATGTTTGTTCAATCTAGTCCTTAAAATTATATTTTTATCAAAATTTACATATAATTATTTTATTTTTTTGTAATTTACTCTAAATTCTATACAATTACAAAATACAATTCGACGCTAATGAAATGCATAGAATAATTAACCTAAAACTGAACTAACCTGAAGCCCATTCGTACTTGATAAGATCCGAGATGTGACCCGATCTTAGAGAGATCCGACCTGAAATTTACCCGAACCTGAATTAATTTGATATTTAACTGATTCAGACCCGACCCGTTTTGACATGAACTGATATTAATCCGATCTGAAATTAATCTAACCCCAACCCGAACTAAATCTAATTTCAAATCAACTTGAAAATGACTCGTATCTGATTTGACTTGATCTGATATGATCCTACCTCTCTGTATTAAATCCATGATTTTTCTTCCCAATAATAACTTTTCGCAGATTCACTTAGTACGGATTTGATTAATACATATCAATTACTTAAATATAAAAGATGTTCGGAATTCCCATTTTCTAGTTCTACTTTCTTTTTAAAAAAACATATTAATATACAAAAAAATTATAGATGTTCATATGGGAAGCCTGAGGAAGTGGGGATCCGCAAGAAGTTAACTGCTTCCAAACAAAGAAAATTAGTAAATAATTAATGATGAACGTTGATCTGCTGATGTCACAATTTTATTATTGTTGATATCATCCGCATAGACGACAGACGTACGAAAGAAGAGAGTCAAATTTAATTTTGGAGCGAATTGTTGTTTTTTGAATCATTTCCCCAATCATCTCTCAATTCAAAGATGGCGAGGTCTGGAGCAAAACGGGACGTTGCGAGATCGATAATGTTGAATTTCATTAACTTTGGGTTGGCTTTCGTGTTAGTTTCGGCTGATAGGAGCTTGAAGGATGGAGAATCGGGCGAGGAATCCGAAACCAATGAAAATTATTTTGCCAGAGCTGTTAGTTTCTCATGGAAATCTGATCAACCAGGTTATCAACATGTTTGGCCCGTAAGAACGTATTCGAACTGAAATTCTAATGTGATTTCTTTTGATTTACATCATTTCGTAAGAACATGTTCATTTGTTCTATTTTTCTTTTTTTGGTGTAGGATATGGAACTTAATTGGCGATCTGTGGTGGGAACTTTTATTGGCTTTTGTGGAGCAGCGTTTGGGAGCGTAGGAGGGGTAGGCGGAGGTGGCATTTTCGTTCCCATGCTTAGCCTTATTGTTGGATTTGATCCAAAGTCCGCCACTGCTATTTCAAAATGTATGTTTTTTTTATATTTATTTTAAATATTTGCAACCGTATGAAGAAATGGGAAACTGATTGCAGAATTTGAAGAACTTGAATGCTGTTAAGAAATTATTAGGAAAATAGATGATTCTTACGCTGGATGAGATAAATGATTCTTTGTTTTCTCGCATTTTCCTAGGTATGATCATGGGTGCAGCAGCTTCAACCGTGTACTACAACCTTAATCTAAGGCACCCCACATTAGATATGCCTATTATCGATTATGATTTGGCTCTGCTTATCCAGCCGATGCTCATGCTTGGGATTAGCATCGGAGTCGCGTTTAACGTGCTCTTCGCCGATTGGATGGTCACGGTTTTACTTATTTTTCTCTTCGTAGGTAAGTTGTTTGATGATTTGTTGCTGTCTTTGCTGGGGATAATGTTCTTTTAGCAGTATCTGTCAATGTCGATGGTATGGCTTGTAGGAACATCAACTAAGGCATTCTTCAAGGGTGTTGAAACGTGGAAAAAGGAAACCATACAGAAACAGGTAGCAACATATTTTGAATCCTAGTCTCTTACTGATGTGGACAGAATTATGAGCTCTGCATATTTTTCTCCTTTCCATTGTGATTTCCAATATGAGTTTAAGTTGTGTGTGTGTGTGTGTGTTATCAGAATTAATTGCTACCTATCTGAAATCTGCTTGTCTTGGATTTTAGGAGGCTGTCAGGCGCTTGGGAACAAATGGTCAGTTGCCTTCTTTCTCCACTATGTCTTTAAGATCATTGGTGATCCCCTCTTGATAATCCCATATATCTCTCATATGATTTCAGGTACTGCGAGTGATGCGGATTACAGACCTCTTCCAGGTGGCCCAAACACTGACCGTCCGAAGGATAACGCAGACACAGAAGTAGGTTGACTGTAAATCCCACTGTTACTTTCAGTTTTCTCTTGAACTTATTCAATGTTATCATTGCAGGTCACTATTCTGGAGAACGTTTTCTGGAAAGAACTTGGGCTTCTTTGTTTTGTTTGGGTGGCATTCCTCATAGTGCAGATTTCCAAGGTTTTGTTTCTTCAGCTCTATTTACTGCTCTAAGTATCTGTAAAATATGAATTGTTGAACCAGAACTGATACAATACAACTTTTGTCAACAGAACCGTACAACAATTACTTGTTCTGTAGGGTATTGGGTGATGAACTTGATCCAGGTACCTTATAATCTTTTTCACTTCGGTTGCCTCTTTTTCATTTGTTGAATTGCATGGTCATGATTTAATGTTTGAGCATCATGGATCAATGATGATATTTGCCAAAACGGTTTTTTCAAAATCTCGTTCAACACGTCCTTTGTGTTCCCCCAGATCCCAGTTTCAGTTGGAGTGACTCTGTATGAGGCAGTCGGTCTATACAAAGGACATAGAGTAATAGCATCCAAGGGAGAGCAGGGCACAAATTTTACGGCTCAGCAGCTTTTTAGCTACTGTTTTTTTGGAGTGCTAGCTGGGATTGTTGGAGGTCTACTTGGCCTGGGTGGAGGGTTTATCATGGGTCCATTGTTCTTGGAGTTGGGTATCCCCCCTCAGGTGAGTCCCTTATATGCTCAGTCGAAATC
Source organism: Hibiscus syriacus (assembly GCF_006381635.1). Taxonomy (NCBI): domain Eukaryota; kingdom Viridiplantae; phylum Streptophyta; class Magnoliopsida; order Malvales; family Malvaceae; genus Hibiscus; species Hibiscus syriacus. The sequence continues at coordinate 1,889,575 of NW_024062953.1, read as the reverse complement.
TATAGTAACATGATCCCATTATCTTTAGGCTTCTTATCAACATCTGGTGTAGGTCTCAAGTGCCACGGCAACCTTTGCCATGACATTCTCCTCGTCCATGTCGGTAGTAGAATATTACCTTCTGAAACGTTTTCCAGTACCTTATGGTAAGTCTGTAACTCGAAACGACGTGATTATCACATTAAAGTGTATATTTAATCATTTGATTGCAGTGATGACTTGTTCTCGTGCTTTCTTTGTTGGCAGCACTTTACTTCACTGCAGTGGCTACCTTGGCTGCCATTGTTGGACAACATGTTGTGAGAAGGCTGATACTTTTATTCGGAAGGGCGTCTCTGATTATCTTCATCCTAGCATTCACCATATTCGTTAGTGCAATATCACTAGGTGAGCTCCATTTTACAAAAAAAAAAAAAAAAAGTTGTAGTTTACCGATAGAAGAACAATTGCGGATTCGAATCCCGAATGTCATCTCTTAAAGATAAACTACGTGAATAGTTGGTTATTTATCGAACGATGCGACACTGTACGAACTCTGAAATATGTTTTGGGTATGATTTGGTAGGTGGCGTTGGCATATCGAACATGATCGGAAAGATTCAGCGGCATGAATATATGGGATTCGAGAACCTGTGCAAGTATGATGGCTAACACTTGAGGCATTCTTCTTTACCATGTCTCTTCATTTAAGTACCCTAGTGCTTTTTTTGTTTCTCAAAGGCAGTCAAATTGCCTGGTATTGCTGCTTCTTTTAATTTTCCAATTTTTTCCATGTAATTTTGTACCATATGGTATTCTACATTTTAATTTTTCATCCTTCACGTTGTCAAAGAACCTACACATATTCATGGTTTATTTAATACTTATGATATTAATAGGTCTAAATGAGACAAGTCCTATATTATTGAGTTTAATTCGATTCGAAAAGTTTAAAATTGAATTTGACTTAATTATTTAAAAATTTATATTGAAGTACTATATAATTAAATTATAGACTTTAAACATAATTAAATGTTTAAATTTATACTCAATTCAATTACATATCAACCTCGTATCGATTTATTAAAATTATTTTAATTAAAAGTAATTAATTATCATTATTTAGAAGGTATTAACATAATTTTTTTTGAATAAAATATAAAATTACAGAAATGAAAGAAGAAGACCTGAGTTTATCTCAAAATTAATACATAACTATATTCAAATTAAGTTAAATAATTAAAATATACTTTCATGAGAATTTATTGAAAAAATGAAATGAAAGATAATAATTATCATTCATCAATAAATTTACTTATTTTAATTGAAATGTCTAATTATGCTTAAGCTTTTTTACTATTTGAATTTTTGAAAATTAATCTTTTAGACTTAAAAGAGAAAATAACTTGTCATTTATTTAATTTTAATAAAAATAAAAACAACCCGCAAAATTTTTTGTAACGTTTATACAATTAAACTTTCAATTTCTCCAATTATAACATTTAACTTTGATTTTAACTTCAATTATATCACAAAATTGTTAAATTTTAATGGCACAATGACACTGATAGATCTTTTTATCATTGTGATAACATTGACAAAATTACGTTGTTTTGACTAAAAATATTTATACTAAAAAAGATTTTGGTATCGCTCATCCTAAGTAGTCTTTCGCTGCAAGATCGGTACCAAAATTTTTGTATTTCACTTCACTTTTTTCTCATAGGACTATTTACCCACGAAACACACTCAAAATCGACAAAAATATGTTTAAAAGTTCGACATGCTAATATTATGATTTCTTTCGATGATTGTCTGATAAGATTAGTTTTAAGATATGTTGTTTGTCTCTCGAAATAATATTTCTCACCATTAAACGAACACCTAAAATTCTCAAATCTATGAAAGTCCTAAAACCCGTAAATGGAAAAAATTGTTTGTTTAATTTTGTCGATTTTAAGTGGATTTTATAGAAAATAAATTATTGAAAAAGAAAGAAGAGAGTAACATGAACATTTTGATATCGATCTTACCACAAAAAAAGATCGGTGACAGACGGTTATTAGTTGTCGATGATGGTTGAAAAACTGAATTGCAAAAAATGAAACCACTTAAAAATTCAATGACAAAATCGATACATTTCTAAAATTTAATATCTAAAATGATATTATTTTAGACTAATCACATTAAAATGATATCATTTATATCATCACATAATTTAAATTTTAACAATTTAATGATATAATTAAAGTTAAAATTAAAATTTAATATCATCATTAATTATACTAGTCTTGAAATGAGATAGGCTGGTAGGCGTTTGTAGACGGGTCTCCCAAAATTTCCTTAACCGTAGGAGGGGGGGGGGGAAACCCTAATTTTGTCTCTGGCTTCCCAAGAGACGAAACTAAAGGGGGAATTTTGAAGGAAACGAAATGGTATTTTACTACAAAGCCCGACCAGAAGCTGGCGATTACACCATCTTAATGGGTCTTGATAAGGACGTGAACGAGGAGCTCATCAAATACGGCTTCGTTGAAGATATCTGGTATTTACTTATTTGATTTTCTTTCCAGATACATTGTAATTTCTTTTACATAAATATTTCGCCATTGTTTCTATAAATGAAAGAAAATTAGGTTTCTTTTTCCCTTTCATCGTTTAGAACTATATATGAATTTTGGTGATTGGATTTTTGCAGGTTTCATGTGGATAAAATGTCTTCTGCCCATGTTTATTTAATACTTCAAAAAGGTCAAACCATTGATGATATAAGCGAAGGGTTGCTCGAAGATTGTGCGCAGCTTGTTAAAGCTAATTCCATCCAAGGTTTATTTTAATTTCATCAATTTTTTTTTTGTAAAAATGTAATTTTAATATGTTTTACATAATAATTTATTGAGTTGCGATTTATGTATATTTTTAATTTTCATGTGAGTTTTGGCAACAAGGTAAACAATATTGATGTTGTTTAACACTCCATGGTCCAATTTGAAGAAAACTCCTTCCATGGATGTTGGCCAAGTTGGCTTTCACAATTCCAAGTTGGTAAAACTTCTTTGTTACTTTGATTGTTGTCGCTATTACGATCTTTTTCTTTTTCCTTTTCCTTTGAGTTCTAGAATGGATCATTTTTATGATTTTATCTTGCGATTTAGGTTCGGACTGTTAGAGTAGAGAAGCGGATAAACGAGATAGTTAACAGGTTGAACAAGACTAAAGTGGAAAGGAAACCTGATTTGAAAGGTATGCGAATGCCCGAGGTTCCATTTTCACTTAGGATTAACAATAGTATTATAATTGTTACGGAAGATAGTGTGATTTCTGTCTTTTTCTAGGCTGCTTGGTATACACAGTAATGTAGGTTTTTCCCTTTGCATCTTCAATAGTATACTACAACTCATTTAGTATGTTGAAGTTAGAATTCTTTTTTTTTATCTTTGATTAAACTAATGCCGTTAATATAATATGTTGTTGCAGCCGAGAAAGAAGCAGTTTATGCAGCCGAAAAAGCAGAGAGAAAGCAACAGCTGAGGGAAAAGGTGAGCTCCTTTGTCTTTGTTTTTCCCCCTCTTATTTCATCAATTTGATATTGGCTACATTAGCTTATGGTCTTTGGTATGCTATTGAACATGGATATCCTTACTGGTTGTAGACAGAAAATAAAAGTTATCCTACTTGATTTTGCTTAGGGTGAGAAAGTAGTTATATTGTAGCACTCATGAAGCTGAGGCAGGAGTGAGATGATCCATAAAGAATAAAGCAAAGGACATTAGTTTTCATTTAGTGTTAAATATACGTACAATGGTGCAGTTCTATATACATATACGTAGAATTTTGCCAGCACACAAATATAATCAAATTAAAGGGTCAGTGACTCAGTGTGGCACATTGCTTGGACTTGTGTACAGCTTTTTTTGGCTGAATAGTTTAGGTTTCGGGGTAAGAATTTCCTTTGGTTGTATTCATTGGATTTGATATGGCTTATTATCTGGTATTTATAATAAGAGAAAATAATCTCAGTGACCAAAAATCCCGTATAATATACGATTTTAACCAACTTTTTCCGGATTTGCCAAAATGACCAACAAAATCGCAATGCGATCGCTAATTCGCAACGCGATCTCCATTATCGCAAATTCGCGTTGCATTTCCCGTTGCGATAGTTGAAAATCGTGTTGCGATGGTCTACAGTGTCATTGCGATACTGACTATCGCAATGAGATACTATTGCAATGCGATAATACAAAATCGCAACGAGATACTGACTTTCGCAACGCGATTCTGACTTTCGCAACGCGATTCTGACTTTCGCAACGCGATAATACATAATCGCAATGCGATTTTCAAAGCGCCATTAGTATCCTGGCCAAGTATTTTATTTTTAAATTCCAAACACGAATATTAATATATTGGAACACTGAACCGTCCACAGTATATCCCGTAATCGCAACTCATAACCTAAAACCTAAAATCACAACTCAGTCCCATCTCCATCTCTCACTCTCTCACCCATCTCTTACGAAATCCGTCCCCATCTCCGGCGAAATTCGTCTATCTCCATCTCTCAGAGCCACCCTCACAATCAAAAATGGAAAATCAACCAAATCAACCAACGAGTGTTAGTTTTTTTAATTATTTTCTTTTTGAATTTTTTGCATTATTATTAGGTTTTTTATATTGAAATTGATGATAAGTTTACTGGTAATTTCAATAATATATTAACCATTTCACTTAGATTGCTTATTAAATCAACCGGGAATCGCAACGCGATTTTAGTTTCGCGTTGCGATAGTCAAATTCGCGTTGCGATAGTTATTTTCGTGTTGCGATTTTCATTTTCAGAAACTATTCTTCTTCTACAAAGTGAAACTTGAATGAATTGCATTACTTCAACCAAAAAACAAAGACAAATACGAAATTCACAGTGTTGCAAATTTAAGTTTGAAGAATAAACTACTACTCTTTATGTTTATTATTGTTTTTGGTATATTTTCACAGTGTAGTTTTTGGTATATCTAACTTAGTATGTTTATTGTTTTTGTAGAACTTTTATTCGGCTCAATTGACCTTAAGAAATAAAGTCAGTCTGGCCAAAACAATTGCGTCGAAGCTTTCACCTGCACAAAGAAAAATGTTTGAGGATACATGCTTCGGGCCATGGCTGAAAGTACAACATCCCGGTGGAGATGCGATGTTGACACACCTGTTTCTTTAAACCATGATTAGCGATCTACCAGAGACTATACAACGTCGTGATGAAGAGATATGGTTTGATTTTCCGCCGGCGTATACGTGTTTTGGACGGGAGGAGTTTTGCTTAATCACCGGTCTACGCTTCGGACACGATGATGTAGGTCGGTACACTAGACACATTACCCGTCCATCATGGCTATCCCGGGTTTTTTTTTTTGAGATGGAGAGGCCGAATCTACACGTAGAAAACCTGACAAGATTGTTGAATAAGAAAGATGGTTTAAATCGGATGGATGACGTCGACGTTGTCCGAGTATGCCTTCTATTTTTTTGCATGTCGGTTTTTTAGGTAGAGAGGCCAGACAACCTATTCCGAATGATCTAATCAAATTGGTAGAAGACCTAAATGCGTGGAACATGTTTCCGTGAGGCTCGTATTTATGGAAAGCTATATGGATTAAGTTATCGTCTGCCTTGGATGATCGAAAAAGTTTGCATGGCGATGGTTTCAAATACACTTTGACAGACTTTATTTGTGCCTTTAAGATAAGAATTTTTATATAATGTTTCCAAAATTATAAGTAATTATTTAACAATTACTAATGTTTGTTATTATATTGTTTATATATTTGGATATTTGAGGCATTTCCCGTCATGAAGATATGCAATAAAAACATCAAATGATATTCCCATGGCTATTTCCTGGAAGAGGAAACAGACCTTGTAATGGGAAGATTTACTACGGTATACGACAATAAATAATGTAAGTTAACATAAACACTACCATATGTTTATAAAGAAGTTATTACTAGTACACGTTTAACTTTGTTTGAGCTTTTATATTATTAGGAGGCCAACACTCCTCTACAGAGGCTGACACCCACGGAAGCTGAGCTTGCCACTGATTGGTGACAAGCTAGTAAGCGTTTTTTAATGGAACGGTTGATGAGCAGTCTCCACTTCGGGAGCCATCACCTCGTCCAGAGCTATCACCTCACCCAGAGCCATCATCTGATCAACTCGATTATACACCTCTACAACGACAACCATCATCTATTAAGTCACATCATCGAGCCTCTTTTCCACCATCACCGCAAGATAGGCGACCGGCAAATATGCCACGACGTTTATCTCTATGTTCTCCACCTTCACCTCAACGGGATGAGCTAGGGGAGTTACGTGATGAGGTCAATGCCTTGCGTGAGGAGGTAGGTATTTTACGCAAAGACGATGGTCAATGCCACGATTTGCATTTCGCATTGCGATAGCCATTTTCGTGTTGCGATAGTCATTTTCGCGTTGCGATTTTAAGTTTCGTGTTGCGAAAGTAAACTATTCTTCTTCTGGAATGTTTATATATGTTGTCCTTTTAAATGTTTATATAAGTGCTTACTTCTGAAATGTTATCTGAGCATTTTGTGAACTATGATAGAATAATGACTTGGGTGAATACAATACTAGTTTGAAACATATTTGTCTTTGTTTAATATCATGTCTGTTTATTTATTGATTTATGTATTAATTTTTTTAGCGGCCCGATAAGGTAGATGCTTTACGTCGGGTTTTCCTTGCACGACAGAGTTCACGCATTAGATGGCGTGGACGTGCTATTACGTCTCCGTTCACCCCAATGGTGCGAAGACTCCGCAAGAAGTAGCCCGACTCACCTGTCATCCCTCAAGAGTCCCCTCCAATCGTTCAAGAGGCCCCTATCCTCCCTCAAAAGTCCCCCCCACCGTTCAAGAGACCACTGTCATCGTTGAAGAGGTTCCTCACACCATTCCAAAGCCCGATTCACATGGGGTAATATATCGAAGTATTGAGAAACCCCCACCGGTTCCGGACATGATGGATGAGAGTTGGCTCTCATATGAGTTACCGGCTAGTACCCTTCCGGTATCTGAAGTGGAGAGGAGACAACTATCGGAAACAATTGTGGATAATACCCTTTGGGCTAAGACCGCAGTTGATTTTTATCTACATGAGCGGAGCTAAGGGTGTTACATTGACATAAGCAAACTCAACGATGAAATGTTTTTGTTTCTAGATCGGTCTTGGTGGGGTGTGCTATTAGGGGTTGAAGACAGTGGCTATTTCGATAAGGAGGTAAGTCTTATATTTGACTTATATATGATTTTGATTAATTTTTTTTAAAAATTAATGTTATTATTACTTATAAAAAATAACATATCGATGTGTGTGTGTCACATCTTCTAATAATAAGGAAGTTTAGGAAAAATAAAAAAAATTCGCGATATACAATAATGCTGGCGGCTTTTCACGCAGTTCACTTGAAGAATTAACAAGATGAATCATTTTCGTTGGGTAACGGACAAGCTAAACTTTATCCTGCATGGTGGGAGGTCGATAAGGTTAGTGTTTATTTTTTAAATTTTTTAAAGGTGTTCATAAATAAGTGTGCAAATAAATGAATTATTACTTATGATTGCACGTGTTTATCCCTTTTTTGGAACGTCGTCATTGGCTTCTCGTCCAACTTCAGCTCCCATCCCTGAAGATATTAGTATATGACAGCATGATAAATTACATATCACTGTCTGATTTGAGAGATATTATCAAGGGATGGAGCTCTCATTTGACTAAATTCTTGGATGAGATTAATTATTGGACTCATTCTGGATACTTTCATAACGCGGATGCAGGTAGGCAACATCTCGTATATATCGATCTAGCCATATAATGTCGAAACCACAAGCCTACTGCAGCTCTATCTATATCGGTGGGAGGTAGATACTTTATACTTCATGTGATCAAACGGTCTAACGCCAAGCATACGAGAGGACCACAATCTCTTCTGGGTCCTTTCGTTTGTTGTGGTGCAGTCTCGTCTCTGCTAACTGTAATATTGAGCTTATTTGGCTTCTTGTTTCCAGAACGAGTCCAATAATTTATCGCATCCAAGAATTTATCCAAATAAGAGCTCCATCCCTTAATAATATCTCTTAAATCAGCCAATGATATGTAATTTATCATGCTGTCATATACTATTGCCTTAAGGGATGGGATCTAAAGCTCGACGAGAAGCCAATGGTTACATTCCAAAACAGGGATAAACACCTGCAATCATAAGTAATAATTCATTCATTTGCGCACTTATTTATGAATACCTTTAAACTCAATCTAAAATAAACACTAACCTTATCGACCTCCCACCATGCATGATAAAGTTTAGCTTGTCCATTGCCCAACGCAAATGATTCATCTCATTGATTCTTCAAGTGAACGGCGTTAAAAGACGTCGGCATAATTGTATATCGTGTATTTCTTTTATTTTCCTTAAGTTTCCTAATTATTAGAAGACGTGACACCCACGCATCGATATGTTGTTTTACAAAAAAAGACATATATTAGTAACTTACATAAATTTAAAAAAAATAATCAAATTAAAATATAAAAATATAAGACTTACCCCTCCATCGAAATAGCAATTGTCTTCTACCCCTAATAATACGCCCCACCAAGACCGATCAAGTAATAAATAGATATCATCGTTGAGCTTGCATATGTCAGTGAAACACCCCTGGCTTCGCTCATGTAGATAAAAATCAACTGCGGTCTTAGCCCAAAGGGTGTTATCCAGAATTGTATCCGGTAGTTGTTTTCTCTCCATTTCAGATACCGGTATGGTACTGGCCGGTAACTCATACGAGAGCCAACTTGAATCCATCATGTCTGGCACGTCAGAGGGTTTCTCAAGAATCCTACATATGACGCCATGTGAATCGGGCTCTTGAATGGTGGGAGGGACCTCTTCAACGATGACAGTAGCCTCTTGAACGGTGGGAGGGGACTCTCGAGGAATGATAGGGGCCTCTTCAACGATAGGAGTAGACTCTTGAGGGATGACAGGCGAGTCGGGCTTCTTCTTACGGTGTCTTCGCACTATTGGGGTATACGGAGACTTAATAGCACGTGCACGCCGTCTGATGCGTGAACTCTGTCGTGCAAGAAAAACCTGACGTAAAGCATCCACCTTATCGGTCCGCTAAATAATTAAATATAAATATCAGTGAATAAACAGACATGATATTTAAACAGTGAAAACAAAGATAAATATATTTCAAACTTTCAACCAAAAGACAAAACAAAGACAAATACTAACTTCACAATGTTAAAGAATACACAGTTTAGCAGAATTGGCAGCAACCGAATAAATTTACTTCAACCAAAAGATAAAACAAAAAGACAAATACTAACTTCACAGTGTTAATAAACAGTTTAGCAGTATTGGCAGCAACCGAATAAATTTACTAAGCAATCTAAGTGAAATGATTAATTTAAGTGAAATTGTCGAGTAAATTTATCATCAAGTTAAATATGGAAAATCTTAAACTTACCTCGTTGTGTAGAGTATGAACCTCATTCTACAACGATACTACCATCTCACGTAGAGCGGCAACATCACCACGTAAAGTAGACACATCCACACGCCATGCACCATCGTTATCGCGTAGAGTACCGATCTCCTCACGCAAGGCATTGACCTCATCACGTAACTCCCTTGACTCATCCCGTGGAGGTGTAGAACAGGGAGATAGAAGTCGTGGCATCTTTGCCGGTCGCCTATCATGAGGTGATGGTGGAGAAGAGGCTCGATGATGTGACGGGATAGGTGATGGCTCTCGTTATAGAGGTGTATAGTTGGGTCGATCAGGTGATTGCTCTGGGTGAGGTGATGGCTCTCGAAGTGGAGGAAGTAGAGGCTGCTCATCATTCGTGCCATCAAGAAAACGCTGAATAGCTTGCCACCAATCAGTGGCAAGCTCAGCTTCCGTGGGTGTCAGTCTCATTAATGGAATGTTGGCCTCCTAAAAATATAAAAACTCAAACAAAGTTAAACGTCTACTATTAATAACTTGTTTATATATGATATTATTTGTGTTAACTTACATTATTTATTGTCGCATATGGTATTAAGTCTTCCCAATCCAACAGACGTTTCCTCTTCCAGGAAATAGCCCTGGGAATATCATTTGAAGTTTTTATTGCATATGTCTTCATGGCGGGAAATGCCTTGAATATCCAAATCTACAAACAATATAATAACAAACATTAGTAATTGTTAAATAATTAATTATAATTTTGAAAACATTATATAGAAATTCTTACCTTAAAGGCCCAAACAAAGCCTGACAAAGTGTATTTCGACCCATCGCCCCGTAAACTTTTGCGGTCATCAAAGGCAGACGACAACTTAGTCCAGGTAGCTTTCCATATATACGAACCCCACGGAAACAGATTCCATGCATTTAGGTCATCTACCAATAATATTAACTCTTGAGGAATAGGTTGTCTGGCCTCTCTGCCTAAAAAGTCGGCATACAAAAGTAGTAGAATGCATACTCTGACAACATCGACGTCATTCATCCGAGTAAAATTATCTTTCTTATTAAACAATTTCTTCATGTCGTCGACGTGTAAGTTCGGCTTCTCTATTGACTCATCAGGAAAAACCCTGGATAACCATGATGGGCGGGTGATATGACGAGTGTACCGGCCTACATCATCGTGTCCGAATCGTAGATCAGTGATTAAGCAGAACTCCTTCCGCCCAAAACAAGTATACGCCGGTAGAAAATGAAATCATATCTCTTCCTCACCACGTTGTATACTGTCGGGTAGATCGCTAATTATGGTCTGAAGCCACAAATGGGTCAAATTAGTATCTCCACCCGGATGTTGTACTCTCAGCCATGGCCCGAAGCAGGTTTCTTCAAACAAATTTCTTTGTGCAGGTGAAAGCTTCGAAGCAATTGTAGTAGCAATGCTAACTTTATTCCTTAATGTCAATGAAGCATAAAAAAATTTCTACAAAAACAATAAACATACCAAGTTAGATATACCAAAAACTACACTGTCAAGATATACCAAAAACAATAAACATAAATAGTAGTTTATTCTTGAAACTAAAATTTGCAACACTGTTTTGTCTTTTGGTTGAAATGAAAATCGCAACGAGATAATGAGAATCGCAACGCGGAAATGACTATTGCAACGAGAGAATCGCAACGCAAAATGAAAATCGCAATGCGATTTTGGTTTCGCGTTGCGATTTTTATTCTCTCGTTGCGATAGTTATTTCCGCGTTGCGATTTTCATTCTCGAAACTATTCTTCTTCTGCATTACTTCAACCAAAAGACAAAACAAAGACAAATACTAACTTCACAGGCTAAACAGTTTAGCAGTATTGGCAGCAATTGAATGAATTTAATAAGAAATCTAAGTGAAATGATTAATCTATTATTGAAATTACCAGTAAACTTATCATCAATCTCAATATGAAAAACCTAAAATAATGCAAAAATTTCAAAATAAAAATAAAACAAAACTAACCCTCGGAGGTTGATTTTCCATTTCTGAATGATTTTAAGGGATTTTTGACTGTGAATGGTTGTGAGGGATTTCGCCGGCGATGGGGACGGAAATCTTCGGAGATGTGGATGGATTTCACCGTAGAGAGTGAGAGATGGAGATGTGACTGAGTGTTGTGATTTTAGGCTTGAGGTTATGAGTTGTGATTACTGTGGACGGTTCAGTTTCCGATTTATTAAGAAAAAATTCGTGTTTGGAATTTGAAAAAAAAATACGCGTTAATACGAATGGCGCTATGTAAATCGCATTGCGATAGTAAGATTCGCATTGCGATTTACGTATTCGCGTTGCGATTTTCCTAATTCGCATTGCGAATTATGAAAATCGCAACGCGAATACGTAAATCACAATGCGAATTATGAAAATCGCAACGCGAATACGTAAATCGCAATGCGAATTAGGAAAATTGCATTGCGATAGTCAGTATCGAATTGCGATTTACTTATTCACATTGCGAATTGGGAAAATCGCAACGACACTGTAGACCATCGCAACGCGATTTTCAACTATCGCAACGCGAAATGCAACGCGAATTTGCGATAATAGATATCGCGTTGCGAATTAGCGATCGCATTGCGATTTTGTTGGTCATTTTGGCAAATCCGGAAAAAGTTGGTTAAAATCGTATATTATATGAGATTTTTGGTTACTGACGTTATTTTCTCTTATAACAAAGTGCTAAATGTTAAGTGTGTTTTACAATTCATGCATTTTGATTTGAAAATCTGCAGATTATTGTATCATCGTGTGCACACGTGCACCCGTTTTTAATTGGATTATTGTAAACGAAACCATTCGATTTCTTTTGCAGAAACGACGAGAGGAGCTTCAAAGGCTTGTGTTGAAAACATTTTGATATTTCGATATAACAAATTAAGTTAAATGAATTTTAAGATTTTCCAAAATGATTCTCTAAAGTATGTTCGATAAATTTATTCGAATATAAAAATATTACTCCAAATATTTTAAAAATCATTTTTAATCCTTACTTAAGTGTAAAATTAAGTTTTAATCTTAAAACAATTTTAAAATAATCTTTCAAAGTATTTCGAACCATTTCAAACCCAAAATTTCCAGATTGCTCAGAGGGAACCGATTCCCTCCCATAGGGGGTACCGATTCCCCCTGAATGGTTTGACTCCGAGATTTCCAGAATGCTCGGAGGGAACCGATTCCCCAATAGGGGGTACCGATTCCCCCCTGTTCAACAGTCGAAATATTTGAATTTTACACTTAGGGAACCGATTCCCTATAAGGAGGAACCGATTCCCCCCACGCTCCAAGTTGTTTTATTAATTGTTTTCACACTAAAACGGTTATATTATCTTCATTAATTATCCCTAACGTTCAGAAGTGATTCAATGTGTATTTAAACAAGTTCTGAATCCCTTGATCAGGAAGAAATCATAGAGAAACAAGAGAGAAAGCATCAAACACAAAGTTTGTGCAATTCAAGCCAATTTTCATTCAATATTCATTTTGCTTTCAAAGAACACTTATTGTGCTCATTTGTAATTTTCTTTGAGTGTTCTTTTCTTGTTCTAGAATTGTGCAAACATCTTACCTTGTGAGGTTTTCTTGTAAGTTTGCAAATTTGTAATCTTCTCTTTGGGAAAAAGAGTTTTCTCAAGAGTTGGAGTATACTCTTGAGGGAATTGTAAGGTTATCTCTTTGGTCTCAAAAGAAAGAACAAATTAGTGAATTTGTTGGAAAATCCTTAGTGTGGATAGCTAAGGTAGTGGACGTAGACTTTATTTGATAAAGTCGAACCACTGTAAATCGCGGTGCAATTACTTTCAATTTTCTGCAAAAGCTTCCACAAAAATTTTAATTGCCAATTCACCCCCCTCTTGGCCGATTCCGTCAATCGATTAACTCAACAATTGGCATCAGAGCCTAACTCATTTGAAGGTTTTATCGCCTCTTGAGTCGATTCGGGAAGAGTTATATCGATTATTAAAGTCATCAATGGCCTCCGCTTCAAACTTCGACTCCGGTCTCGATTCGATGCCCGTCAACAAGCCTCATTTCTTCAATGGAGCTAACTATGCCTATTGGAAGAATAGAATGATATACTTCATTCAAGCAAGTGACATGGGAGCATGGAATGCTGTAGAAGAAGGATACAACAAACCTCTCACTCATCCAAGGTTGTGAAGTGAAGGAGAGACAAGAATGTTACAGCTCAACTCTAAAGCCATCCATATTATTTTTTGTGCTCTTGGACCAGATGAATACGGAAGAGTTTCATCGTGTACAACCGCCAAAGAAATATGGGACAAACTTCAAGTCACACATGAAGGTACAGATGAGGTAAAGAAATCAAAAATTAGTATTCTAACGCATAGCTATGAAAATTTCAGGATGAAACCAAATGAAGACATCAAAGCTATGACGGATAGATTTTCAACGATTGTCAATGGTCTCAAATCATATGGAGAGATCATCTCAAATGAAAAGCTTGTGAGGAAGTTAGTCTACTCCCTCCCAAAATCATGGCAATCAAAGAAGACGGCAATCATCGAGTCTAAGGACCTATCGTCCTTAACTCTTGAAGAACTTATCGGTTCACTCCTCACTCATGAGAAGATGCTCGAAGATGAGGTGGACCTTGATAAAGTTGAAGAGACACCAAAGGAAAAGGAGAAGAAGAAAAATATTGGAGTTGCTCTCAAATCCACAAAAAATGAGAGTGATTTTAATAATGATGATGATGACGAGGAAATGGCATTGTTTGCCAAACGGTTCAGAAAAATGATGAGACCTTACCAAGGAAGAAAATTCAAACAAAACGAAGGCCTCAAAAATGAACCAAAAGAGAAGGACCCAATCATTTGCTATGAATGCAAAAAGCCGGGGCATGTCAAATATGATTGCCCACAATTGAAGAAAAAGGGTCAATCAAAGAATAAGCACAAGGCTCATGTGGCTACATGGAGCGATGAAGAAAGTTCCGATGAAGAGGAACAAGAAGTAGCAAACTTGTGCTTGATGGCATTCAGGGAAGATTCTAAGGTAACCTCTAACTCATCCGATTTTGATGATTTATCTTATGATGAGTTATTTGAGGAGTACAATGGGTTGGCTTCGGATTATGAGAAATTGTTTTTAAAATATAAAAATGATGTTTCAAAATTGAAAAATGAAAACAAACTCATATCCAAAACCAACAACGATCTTGAAAGTAAAATCAAAGATTTGCAAATCAAACTAGAAGAGTTTTAAAAGAAAATTTTAGATTTGCAAAATTTACTTTCAAAGATCAATGATGATCATCAAAAGAAAATTGATTATCTTAAAACTTCTTTTGATAAAGTTGGAACAAAACATTTTGAAAGAGGTGGAAATTCAAAATCCAACTTTGTTAGAAAAAGTTTTAGAAACTACAATCATAGAGGTCCCCAAGGAACCTCTAATGGAAAAATCATTAGAAGTATGTGGGTTCCTAAAGAACTCATTACTACTAAAGATAAAAATATCCTACACAAATGGATACCTAAGGGGACTAGGATTTTGGAAACTAATGAATATGGACCCAAAAGAATTTGGGTACCAAAAATCAAAAATTAATCTATGTTTGTAGGGAAAGGAGCATTGCTACAAGGCACGGGAAACAAATTCAAACTCATGGTACCTTGATAGTGGATGCTCAAGACATATGACCGGAGACAAAAGCCGGTTCATTGAGCTTAACGCCAAAAATGGAGGAGAAGTGACTTTTGGAGACAATTCAAAAGGTCACATTGAATGTATTGGTACAATAGGTAATACCTCTTCCATACAAATTAAGAATGTTTTATATGTGAATGGATTAAAGCATAATCTTTTGAGTATTAGTCAATTATGCGATAAAGGATTCAATGTCTTATTTGAAATTAATGGTTGTAAAGTTATTGACATTGCATCTAATCGGATTATGCTTATTGGTCATAGAATAGGAAACATTTACATGGTGCATTTAGATTCTATTAATATGACTAATTTATGCCTAGTTGCTAAGGATGAGCATGATAGTTGGTTATGGCATAGGAGACTAGGTCATGCTAGTATGAGTGTTTTGCAACGGTTAATTCAAGGAGACTTAGTAAGAGGGTTGCCTAAGCTTAAATTTGATAATGATAAAATCTGTGATGCTTGTGCTAAAGGAAAATAAAAACGAGTTTCTTTTAAATCTATTAATGATGTATCAACTAGTAGAGTATTACAATTGATCCATTTAGATCTTTTTGGGCCAACTAGAACTACTAGCTTGGGAGGAAAACAATATGCTTTTGTCTTGGTAGATGACTATTCTAGATACATTTGGGTTCTATTCTTAAGTACTAAAGATGAAGCATTAGAAAATTTCATCATATTTTCAAAAATAATCCAAAATGAAAAAGGTTACTCTATCACTAGTGTTAGAAGTGATCATGGCACTGAATTTGAAAATCTTGGATTCATTGAGTTTTGTAATTCTAATGGTATTAGCCATAATTTTTCAGCACCTAGAACCCCTCAACAAAATGGAGTTGTTGAGAGGAAAAATCAAACTTTAGAAGAAATGACTAGAACCATGCTTTGTGAAAATAATTTGCCAAAATATTTTTGGACGGAAGCCACAAATACCGCTTGTTATGTTGTAAATCGAGTAATGATTAGGCCAATTTTAAAGAAAACTCCATATGAAATTCTCAAAAATAAAAAGCCTAACATTAGCTATTTTCATCCTTTTGGATGTAAATGTTTTGTTTTAAACAACGGTAAAGAAAATCTTGGCAAATTTGATGCTAAAAGTGATGAATGAATTTTTCTGGGTTATTCCTTAAATTTTAAAGCTTATCGTGTATTTAATAAAAGAACTTTAGTTGTAGAAGAGTCTATACATGTTGTTTTCGATGATAATCCCCTTCCGAGGAATGATTCTTCTGTTAATGATTATGTAGGTATTGTACAAGCAAATGACGTTAGACATGACGTTGGAGAATCATCATCAAAGGAAGAAACAAAAGATGAGGAAGCTCATGATCCCCTCGAGAATCCAACCATTGAAGAAAGGGAAGTATCTTTTCCAAGAGAGTACAATTATGTCAATGATGGTGAAATTATAGGTGATCCATCAAAAGGGGTAACTACTCGATCTTCTCTTAGAAATATCTGTAATTATGTTGCATTTATTTCATGCATAGAGCCTAAGAACATCAAAGAAGCATTAAAAGATGAACATTGGATTATGGCTATGCAAGAAGAATTAAATCAATTTGAGAGAAGTAAAGTATGGACATTAGTTGAAAGGCCTAGTAATAAATCTATTGTAGGTACTAGATGGGTTTTTAGAAATAAACTTGATGAAAGTGGTATTATAATGAGGAACAAGGCTAGACTTGTTGCTCAAGGCTATACTCAAGAAGAATGCATAGACTATGATGAAACATACGCTCCCGTAGCTAGGATGGAAGCAATTAGAATGTTATTAGCATTTGCATGTTTCAATGAATTTAAATTATATCAAATGGATGTTAAAAGTGTATTTTTAAATGGTTTTATAAAAGAATAAGTGTACGTGGAACAACCGCCAGGTTTTGAAGATTCAAATTTTTCGGATCATGTTTTAAAATTGACAAAAGCTCTTTATGGTTTAAAACAAACTCCTAGAGCTTGGTATGAAAGATTGTCAAATTTTTTAATTGAAAAAGGTTTTTTTAAAGGAAAGGTTGACACTACATTGTTTTTAAAGAGAAAAGGTAAAGATTTATTAGTAGTTCAAATTTATGTTGATGATATAATATTTGGTTCTACTAATTATGTTCTTTGCCAAGAATTTTCTAAGCTAATGCAAAGTGAGTTTGAGATGAGCATGATGGGGAGCTCTCATTTTTCTTGAGACTCCAAATCAAGCAAAGAAAAGATGACATCTTCATTAATCAAGCTAAGTATGTCAAATATATGCTCAAGAAGTTTGGACTGGAAAATGGGAAACCTCATAACACTCCAATGAGCTCTTCAACAAAGCTTGACTTAGATGAAGGAGGTAAATGTGTGGATGTTAAATTATATAGATCCATGATTGGCTCATTGCTTTATCTAACCGCAAGTAGACCGGATATTATGTTTAGTGTTTGCTTGTGTGCTAGGTTTCAATCATGTCCTAAAGAATCACATTTACTAGCTGTTAAGAGAATCTTTAGATACCTTAAGGACACTCCTAGTTTAGGACTTTGGTATCCTAGAGACTCTAGCTTTATCTTGCATGCCTTTTCTGATGCGGATTATGGAGGATGCAAATTAGATAGGAAAAGCACCTCCGGTACTTGCCAATTCCTTGGAAATATGCTAATTTCTTGGTTTTCAAAGAAATAAAATTGTGTTGCATTATCTACCACTGAAGCGGAATACATTTCAGCCGGTAGTTGTTGTGCACAAGTTTTATGGATGAAACAACAACTTTTTGATTATGGAATTGAAGTAGATATCATTCCTATCAAGTGTGACAATACTAGTGCTATTTGTCTCACTAAAAATCCCATCCAACACTCTAGAACTAAGCACATTAAAATAAGACATCACTTCATTAGAGACCATGTCACTAAGGAAGATATAGTTTTAGAATATGTTGATACTTTGCATCAATTAGCGGATATCTTTACAAAACCCTTAGACAAGGAAAGGTTTTGGACACTTAGAAGAGAATTAGGTTTAACTAACCTATCTTTACTTAGTGTTTAAAATAATTTAGCACTTTTAATAAATACTGAAAAATACTTATAATAATAATTTTTGATTGCATTCTTGCTATTAGTTAGGGGGAGTTTATGATTCTTAATGAAAATTAATTTTATGTTCAAATAATGTTTAAAGATTAATTTAATTGTTTGAACATAATTATTTTTTAATATATGAGTTGCCTATACCACTAGAGAAGATTAATTTAGCATTTTATGTGCTTAAAAGTCGGATTTTAGCATTTTTGTGCAGAGAGAATCGATCCCCCCATGAGGGAACCGATTCCCCCTTTGAAGGGGAACCGATTCCCCCCACAGGGGAATCGATACCCCCTGGGGTTCTGTTAAATCGGTCAGAACACCCCAAAAACCCCAAAACCTTCATTTTTCTTCTTCTTCCGCCGTTTCTCACCCTCTAAGCACTCAAATCTCCATTCTTGCCTCAAATCATTGATTTTAATCGGAAATCACTTCAAATATCATCTCCTAAACTTGCAATCATTATTAAAATCGTGCAAACAACATCTAAATCCCCTCAATCTTCATCTTTCAAGGTAAATTTTTCTAAACTCTCTATTTCATTGATTTTGAACATAGGATTAGTTTTAATTAGTTCTAGGTTGAAATAGTGATTGGGCATTGATTATTTAGTAATTAGAAACTAGATGTTACAACTAATTTCATCAAAAACACAAGAATTTTCCAAAAAAATTTAATTTTTCGAAATAAAAAAATTCAAATTATTGTGTTTTGATTAAATTATGTTGTTGTTATAAAAACTATACATATATTGTTTCTCAAAACCATATTTTTCAAAAGTTTTTCAAAAACTTTGCCCATTAGGATTGATTTAGAGAACCTTTAAATATTGAGGACTCATTTGAGTTTTGGGATTAATTGAATTGCATACATTTGTTTTTAAAATTGCAGGTTATCAATTCTATTCCGATTTCCTAAACCATGTCCAATCCTAAACGTGTTAGGTCTTCATCTAGTCGTTCTAGTCGTCAAACAAATCCTCCTCCTATTCCTCAAAATCCTATTCCAAATCTTGATCCTAACTTAACTATCCAAAATTCTTGTTTCAATCAACCGGGTCCTAAAGATTATCGTTATTGGTTTTACCAATATTTTGACTCATATAAGATTAGGGAAGAACGTATCCCATCTCTTCAAACTATGGTTGATATTAACTTTAAATATCTCCCTATCTTGCACGAATGGAAATTTGATAAACTTTTCGAACTTGAACCCATTGTCTATCATCAACTTGTTCGTATCTTCTACTGTAATGCCGTTTGTATCAAAAATCGTGACAAAACCAAAACCATAGGAGTGCGTTCCTACCTCCTAGGTCAATATTTCCATCTTGATCCTAATTACATAGCCAATGCCTTAGGCTTGGATAATGAAGGTTTATCAAACGAAAAACAAGTTTTAGGCTCACGATATAAACGGAATGATAGTGCAAGTGTTTTAGATCTCCATGAGCGTTTTCTTCATCTTATGATCACTTGGTGGTTTCGACCATCCGGGGGTCGTTATTCTACTCTTAGAGCTTTAGACCTATGGTGGTTGCATTGTTTTGAAAACAATATAAAAATAAACCTTTCCGAGATTATCTTTGCTGAGATCGTTGAAACAGTTAACTTAGTGCCAAATAAGAAACTCTGTTCTTCACTAGTTTACGGTTGTATCCTTAGTAATCTCTTTTCTAAAGCCGAACTCCGAGTTGGTCTAGATGCCTCATTTCCTCTTAAGAAACAAATCAATCTTCTTTCTTTAACAAGAGCGGGATGGGTCAAAAATAAGGAAACCGGTGCATGGGTTCGATCTTCTACTCCGGGAGCTAGTTCTTCACAAGCTCCACCCGAAGCTGACGAAGATCCCGAGTTTGAACAATTAATGAGGGATATCGAAGAAGCTGAAGAAGAACCTGAACAACCCGAGGAGCACGCACAACAATCGACTCAAATGCCTCCATATTTTCAATCCTTTATGGAGATATTTGATTTCCGTTATGCGACAATGGATTCGCGCTTTTCCTCTATAGAGTCTCATTTATCCACAATGGGAGCTCAACAATTAAAGATTCTTCAGGAGATGCGTGCAAACAATGAAGCAACCAATGCTCGTATTAATGAACTAACTTATGAAATGGCTGCTATGCGAGCCTGTTTTCCTCCTATCGATCCGGATGCTTGATTTTGTGTTTAGCTTTAAAACTTTGAACAAAATGAATATTGTTTCAACATTTTGAATTGTTTGATTTTGTGGATTGTTGGATTTTGGATTTATGGATAGTGTGAACTTATATGTTTGGTGTGTTTTATTCGTTATTGCATCATTTACATCATTATTAGCAATATGACCAATTTTGCCATATCACATTATTTATGAATATTGATTACGGAACTAATGGCTAACGTTTCTCTTAATTGTGATCTTAGCAGCTTATGCATACATATACCTAATCAAATGGCTTAATATTTTTCACGTTTATTTGAATCTTTTTTATTTAACAAAAAGGGGGAGAAGAAGTGTGTTTAAGTGTGTGTTTTTAATGATAAATGGGAGAAGTGTTAAAGTAAGGGGGAGTAATTTCAAAACTTGATTTCAAAATCTTAAAATTACTAAAATGTTTTGTTATATCAAAAAGGGGGAGATTGTTGAAAACATTTTGATATTTCGATATAACAAATTAAGTTAAATGAATTTTAAGATTTTCCAAAATGATTCTCTAAAGTATGTTCGATAAATTTATTCGAATATAAAAACATTACTCCAAATATTTCAAAAATCATTTTTAATCCTTACTTAAGTGTAAAATTAAGTTTTAATCTTAAAACAATTTCAAAATAATCTTTCAAAGTATTTCGAACCATTTCAAACCCAAAATTTCCAGATTGCTCAGAGGGAACCGATTCCATCCCATAGGGGGTACCGATTCCCCCTGAATGGTTTGACTCCGAGATTTCCAGAATGCTCGGAGGGAACCGATTCCCCCATAGGGGGTACCGATTCCCCCTGTTCAACGGTCGAAATATTTGAATTTTACACTTAGGGAACCGATTCCCTATAAGGAGGAACCGATTCCCCCCACGCTCCAAGCTGTTTTATTAATTGTTTTCACACTAAAATGGCTATATTATCTTCATTAATTATCCCCAACGTTCAGAAGTGATTCAATGTGCATTTAAACAAGTTCTGAAGCCCTTGATCAGTAAGAAATCATAGAGAAACAAGAGTGAAAGCATCAAACACAAAGTTTGTGCAATTCAAGCCAATTTTCATTCAATATTCATTTTGCTTTCAAAGAACACTTATTGTGCTCATTTGTAATTTTCTTTGAGTGTTCTTTTCTTGTTCTAGAATTGTGCAAACATCTTACCTTGTGAGGTTTTCTTGTAAGTTTGCAAATTTGTAATCTTCTCTTTGGGAAAAAGAGTGTTCTCAAGAGTTGGGGTATACTCTTGAGGGAATTGTAAGGTTATCTCTTTGGCCTCAAAAGAAAGAACAAATTAGTGAATTTGTTGGAAAATCCTTAGTGTGGATAGCTAAGGTAGTGGACGTAGACTTTATTTGAGAAAGTCGAACCACTGTAAATCGCTGTGCAATTACTTTCAATTTTCTGCAAAAGCTTCCACAAAAATTTTAATTGCCAATTCACCCCCCTCTTGGCCGATTCCGTCAATCGATTAACTCAACAGCTTGAAAAGGAAAGACAAGAAGAAATAAGAAGTTACAAGGGTCTGATGGCCTCTGAAAAGATGACATCAAACAAACAAATTGCAGAGACAAGCAAGTCTCTCCAGGAACTAGAAGAGGATTTTATGTGAAATTTATCAGTATTTATTCACCGATTACGATCCTTCTACCAAAAACTTGTCCTTCGAAGAAGGGTGTTTTCTGCTACTTTTTCCATTGCAAGCTGGAAGTTATTTGCCTCACGATTAAGTCGCCTCACTTGGGTTATTACACTGCAAATTGTAGAATGAAGTCGAGCATTGAGTGTAAGCGAGATGAATTTCTGCAATAGGTGCCATAGATTCTACCCAACATTATTGGAATCTCCTTTGTTGATTTGGTGTTACTTCTATTTTGATTTATATATGTTCCGAACGCAAATTTGCGTGATGATGCTTGTATGGTAGCATGGTTTTGATATTCTTGTGCTTATGACATTTTTACAACGTAAGCTCTCTCTGGTGAGGCTAGTTTTAAGGTAAATTGTCAGTTTTCTTTCAAGAAAATTACTCTTCATTTGAATAGAAAACAAACATCTCAAATTCGAGCAAGTTTTTGAACCCCAAAAATTTATATTTTATGTTTAATTTTATGAGTTTCAAACAAGTTAAGAAAACTCTTCATTTGAATAGAAAACAAACATCTCAAATTCGAGTAAGTTTTTGAACCCCAAAAATTTATATTTTTTATGTTTAATTTTATGAGTTCCAAACAAGTAAAAAAAAAATCTTAATCGATATAGTGTTAAAAAATCTCTGGCCTGTCCATTCCAAGCTATGAGTTGGCTCAAGGGATATCTGTGAAGGCATGGATATCTGAGAGTCCTAGAGACGAAGGCACGCACAGAGCAGCGACAACTTTCCTCTCTTGGCGGTGGAAGGATAACAGGCTGATGCATCCTGAGCCCAACATGGCTCCGCGGGCCCTTCCTGATTGGACAACCATATTTTTTTTTTATATTTTTGGGTTCTTTCATTATTTATATAAATATAATTTTCACTAAATTTATTATTTTGGGGTTAATTAATATGTAGCTGCTTTTTAAAATGTACTTACTTTAAATGCTAATTAATATTATTATAAGAGTGTTATTATATTTTCATATAAAATTTAAATAAAATTATTAATGTGCAAAGATTTAATCACTTCACTTATAATCATTTGTTAAACAATTTTTTTTTAAAATATTTGTTTATGTATAGTGTTTTACATTTACTCACATCATCAATGATACAAAATTTAATTCGATCGAGTACGGAATTTTTATACACAATAAAAACTCTTCAAAATGACTTTGAATCGTTCATATATAAGTAACATGTATTCTATATCGATTTAAGATTCTTTTAGATTTATCTCTAGCACAAATAATTATTATGTTAAGTTGTAACCTACAAGAGTTATACTCAAATCCAAATGTATCAAAAAAAAATCTCAGGTTATAGGCGAGGTTATTTCTAGTCGACTATATTTTATTGCTTCCTTTACTTATTTAAATTTCCTTTTTGAATAAAACATATTTCTCAAAAAAAAATTATTGCTTTTAAGTTGTATCTCAGGTTATAGTCGAGGTTATTTCTAGTTTTCATCAGATTGTTTGGGTGTTTTAAAACAACAAGGTGAATAAAAAAATAGATTTAAAATGAGATTTGGTTGGTTTTTGAAAAGAGAATCAAAGGAAATTCATTCAAAGGCATGGAAATTAAAAAAAAAAAACTCAAAATATAAAATAATAATAATGAAAAAACCCAAAAAATGTGATTGACCTAAGATGCAACAGCCTGTTATCCTTCCACCGCCAAGAGAGAGAAGTTGTCGCTGTGCTCTGTGAAACCAGCCTCACGCTGTGCCTTCTGCTTTATTAGAGTGAAGAGATATCCATGCCTTCGCACAAATCCCATTACTCAACTCCTAAGCTTGGAACGGGCAGGCCGAAACCAGCATCCATGAGCCCGACTTCAGTGGACCGAACTAATGTCCAACCACATTAGTGCCCCCACATAGGTTACAAACAGACGTTACCCCACTCGGCGTACCGTAAGAATTGTCTATTTAAATAGCAGGTAGGGTTGTAAAATCGGGTAATCGTTCAGGTTTCAGTCGGATCCTGATAGGTCGGGTAAAATCGGATACAGGTCAAGTCAGATAAATTTGACACCAGATCCAGATTGGGTTCAGGTCAGGTCAAATCAATTCGAGTTATTTTCAGGTTAATTTGACACCAGATCCAGATCGGGTTCAGGTCAGGTCATTTTCAGTTCGGATCGTTGCCAGTTCAGGTCCGAAGCAGTTAAAAAGCAGGTTAATTCAGATTCGGATGGACTTCAGGCGAATCTCGTTCAGATCGGGTCACATCATTGGCAGATAAAATTCAAGTCGGATCTCTATCAGATACGGATTGAGTTCAAATCGAGTTTATTTTTATTTTTTGATTAATTATTTTCGTCTTTCCTGAACGTTGAATTGCAATTTGTAATTGTATATGATTTAGAGTAAATTACTAAGAATATAAATAATCATGGTTCAGTTTTATAAAAATTAAAATTTAAGAATTAAATTGAACAAATATGAAATTACAAATAAAAAATTTAAATAAATTAAGCAACACACATTGGTGAGGGATCAAATCGAAATAATTTTAAATTGTGAGGTTGAAATTAATACAAAAAAGTACTAAATTATACCCATTTAAAAAGTTATGAGCCAATTAAAAAAATAGAATTAAGTAATAATTATGGATCACTTTCATATGCAAATAAAATTTGGAGGACTAAATTGAACAAATATGAAATTACAAATAAAATTTTTAATAAATTAAACAACACACATTGATGAGGGATCAAATCGAAATAATTTTAAATTGTGATGTTGAAATTAATACTAAAAGTACTAAATTATACCCATTTAAAAAGTTATGGGCCAATTTAAAAATAGAAATAAGTAATAAGTATGGGTCAATTTCATATGCAAATAAATTTTGGAGGACTAAATTGAACAAATATGAAATTACAAATAAAAATTTAAATATATTAAACAACACAAAAGGGATCAAATTGAAATAATTTTAAATTTTGAGGTTGAAATTAATACAAACAAGTACTAAATTATACCCATTTAAAAAGTTATGGGCCAATTTAAAAATAGAAATAAGTAATAAGTATGGGTCAATTTCAGGTACAAATGAAATTTGGAGGACTAAATTGAACAAATATAACATTACAAATAAAAATTTAAATATATTGAACAACACAAAAGGGATCAAATCGAAATAATTTTAAATTTTGAGGTTGAAATTAATACAAAAATGTACTAAATTATACTCATTTAAAAAGTTATGAGCCAATTAATAAATAGAAATAAGTAATAAGTTGATAAAAAAAATTAAAACAACTAATATATATATATATAATATAAACTATATAGTTTATATATAGAGTATATGTATTATATATATAAACTATATAGTTTATATATATATATATATATATTATGTATAAAGTATAAACTATATATACCATGTATAAACTATAATACTATATAGTTTATATATGAACTATTGAACTATATAGAAACTACATGGTTTATATATAAATTATATATGAATTATACCAATTTATATTTATATATTATGTATAATTATAAATAATATATATTGTATAAATTATATAGTTTATATATATAATATATATGGTTTAGGGTTTAGGGTTTATATTTATATTTATATAAACTACATACTATAATTTATATTTATATACTATATTTTATACTATCTATATAAACTATAGTTTATATTTATATATTATATATATGAACTATAGTTTACATATGAACTATATATATATAAATATATATACTAAGGTTGATATTTATATATGAACTATAGTTTACATATAAGCTATAGTTGATATTTACATATGAATTATAGTTTACATATGAACTATATATATAAACTATATAGTTTACATATGACCTATATATATATATATTATAGTTGATATTTATATACTATATAGTTTATATATGACCTATATATATACATACTATAGTTTATATTTATATACTATATATTATATATAAACAATATATACTATATAGTATAATTTACATATGAACTATATATAAAAACCATATAAACTATATACCATAGTTGATATTTATATACTATATAAAATAATTTATACTATAGTATATATAAACTATATAATATATACAAACTATATATTATATAGTTCATTACTATATATAACCTATATAATATATATATAAGCTATATGGTATATATAAACTATACATTATATATATATATATATATATATATTTCATTAGTATATATAAACTATATATTATATAGTTCATTAGTATATATAAACTATATAGTATATGTAAACTATTTATTATATAGTTCATTAGTATATATAACCTATATAATTTATGGTATATACAAACTATATATAACCTATATAGTATATATAAACTATACATTATATATATTTCATTAGTATATATAAACTATATATTATATAGTTCATTAGTATATATAAACTATATAGTATATGTAAACTATATATTATATAGTTCATTAGTATATATAACCTACATAGTATATGGTATATACAAAATATAGTTCATTACTATATATAACCTATATAGTATATATAAACTATATGGTATATATAAACTATATTAACTATACTATATAATTTAAAACATATAATTTATATTAATATTAACTTTATGCACTATATTTTATATTAATATTAATTACAAATTACAAATTATATTATATTAATATAAGTTAATATTAATATTAATTATATTAATATTAATTATAATATATAATTATTTTAATATTAATTATAAATAATTTATTAATATAAATTTTATAGGGATAAGATTGAAAACTGGCGCCAAAAGTAACCATTTTCTCCCTCTCTTCCCGGCCAAACCCTCCCTCCTTTATTTTCCATCTCTCTTCTTCCCCGCTCAGCATCCAAAACCTTTCCCTTTTATCTCGTTTTCCCTCTTTCATTGTTGTTTCTGTTTGCCTAGTTGTCTAGTTGTTCAATTAATAAACTTTGTTACTACTGTTGTTATCTTCTTTGTTTTCTGCTTCTGTTTTCAAACTCTCAGAGCTCGTGTGGTTGCCAAGGCTGAAGAAAAGAGACTGGAGTTGTTGTTTCTTCAGTGTATTTTATCTCTATATTATTCAAATTTCATTTTTTATCAGTATTTTATTAACAATGAAAACTTCAAATTGGCAGTTTCAGGCACTATTTGTGCTGCTACATTGGCAAGGAATGGAATGTCAGTTACCCTTTTTGACTCTGCTAGAGCCCCCGGTGGCCGCATGTCTCAAAGAAGGTTCTTTTTCTTGTTTCTCTCCATTTCTTATTATTATTCTATTATTTGTGCTGTTGTTTTTTTTTTGGGGGGGGGGGAAGAAAGAGAACTTTGAAGTGGATAGTTAAATTAATTTTTATTTACAACAATTAGGGTAGTAATTGAAACCAACCAAAACCCAAACTTCGTCCCCCCCCCTTTTTGATGTGATTGATCCATAGATCTACTGATTCTGGTTTTGAAGCTCGCGTGAAGCTTTTGCCTTTTCTGTTTCCAGATTCTACTTTCAAAGTTTAAAATCAAAGTGGTCAAATAAAAAAAAGGCGAGCTTCTTTTTCTTATTAATTTTTTTAGTTTTTAGCATGGGAATCATGAGTTGAATTATGATGATTGATGGGTTTAAGGGTTCTGTGAAACGTTATTATTTAAAGTTCTCAATGTGAAACTTTATACCTTCTGGATATCCTCTTGGCTGACCAACTACTTTGTTAGGTAAAGAATTGAGCTTTGACTGATTCTGTTGTCTGAAAAAGCCCTCATTTTTTGTTGATTTTTCCAGTTGAGGTATGCTCATGTCTTTCCTTTTTTACACTGAAACAAACTATAAGAAGGGAGCTTTTTGTACACAATTTATTGCTCTGCTAGCTGTTGGTTATATAGTTATCAAGTTTAGTGTACTATCAAGGCTTGAGGACTAGTGAAAGATACTAATTTCTGCTTGAGGTTTGCTTGATTTGGTTGCTTTTGAGTTGTAATTTCATATTGCAGTATTGTTAAACCTTTTGGTATGCTTTGTTGTTTGTGTTGCTGTAGTGTTCCGTTATCGTGTTGAGATACAAAGGAGCGCAAGTCCTGGTTGTATACGGTACTCATTTAGATGTAGAGAATTTGAAGGGTTTTTTTGGAGGAGATGAGGGATGTTATCTGGGTTTATAAACTATATCTTTTTATCTTGCTGTGTTAGGTTATGTGATTGCTGTTTTAGGTAATGTCAACAGAAGTTGTTTTAATTTTAATGAATAGGATACATTTTTTTTTTCTTATTTGGGGAAGGGGATTTAAAGCTGGCTTTTAAGCCTGGGAATCATACACTTCTCTCTGAACCAAATGCTCAAGTGCGTGAATAAATATACTTTATTTTCATCATTGGGTGGGATTCTGGAGAGTAAGATTCTTATTACTTCTAAAGTGGTTAGTGCTATTCATGAATAGGCAAGAGTAGCATTGTTAATAATTTCTTTGCTACATGCAGTCAACGCACATGGCTTCTCAGAAGATTACAGAAGAAGTCGTGTATCTCTGTACTGGAAATCCATTTCCTAAATACATTGAGCAAATATCTTACTGGCTTCTGAATGAATCGTTTTCTTAGTGTTTCACACGTACTTGTCTTAATCTCACTGTTTGTTATGCTATTAATAAAATGCTTGTCTTTAGATCAACTTTTTAACACTATATCTATATTTTGTTATTAACTCTCTGTAGGAGTTTCTGAAACGAAGACAAGAAAAGGATTGGCCTTGATTGATATTGTGAGGGAAGTGACTATGTAATTTCCTAATCCTTCTCGTTTTATGCCTCACTGCTTACTTCTCGTTTTGTAACATGTTGAGATTCTGTCTTCTTTATTCCCTTCAAATGTAACCTAATAATATTTTATATTTATAATGTTTATTTAATAAAACTTTCAAATTGTTTATTAATAAGTCTTCTCTTTTGTAGGGTGCCTTACTACCTTACAAGATGCAATACTTGGTGCTTGATTCTGTTTGCTTCTATTTTATATTGTTTACTTCTGTTTGATATTTGTACGTGTTTGGTAAAGTTGAAAATGTTTGGCACTGTTGGCCATTGAATTCTCTTTGGCTTTACCACTGATTGTATGCTTTCTTAATGCAAGATGCTTGTTGAATTGATGTAACAATGCTTGCTGAATTGGTACATGATGCTTGCCGATTGCTGTTGTCTATTATTCACTGATGCCTTGTAAATTATTGTTTTTGGTCTGATTTAAATCAATTTTAGAACCTTATAAATTTTTATCTAAATAGTTACTCATGTTTAATTATGTTGGTGGTATTTTGACTTTTAAAGCTAAAAAGTTGCTCATAATTAAATATGTCGGTAGCATTTAGGTATATGCTCTATGATGACGTTTCTGGTAGTATAGTTAGGCTTTTTAACCTTGTAAACATTAGTTATAAGATCTGAGAGCATTTATTTCAACATACATTTATTTTGTTTAGTTGATTTTATTGTATTTTTAGTGTTTTCAAATGTAATAAAATTACATTCATTTATAAATATTTATTTAGTATTTGTAATGTTATTCAAGTTTTTAATATTTAATAAGTTTATTTCAATTAATATATTTTGATTTTAAAATATCAAGTTAAGTTTACTTAAATTATTATTCAATTTTTACATTAAAAGTAAATTATATTTATGATTATTTTAACTTAGTAAATATAATTTAAAAAAATCAAGTTTAATAAGATAATATTTAAATTTAATTTAGTTATTTTAAATAAAATTTATAATATAAGAAATAGTAAGATATTTATGAATTGGAATTAACATAAAGATTAAATTTATAATATACAAATTATAATTAATATAAAATTAAATTTCAAAAAAGTAATTATATTAATTTGATTATCATAATAATTTATGATAAAATTTCAAAGAGTAATCATATTAATTTAATTATCATAATAATTTAATTATCATAAGTTTATATAAATTTAAAATAACATAATTATATTAATTGTAAATTTATTTATAAGTCAGGATAATATCATATCACTTTAACATGTCGGATCATTTACAGGTTGAGTGAATTACAGGCAAGGTTCATAACATGTCAGGTTGAAAACAGGTCGGGTAATACCAGATATTTACCAGGTCAATCTCGAGTTCGGGTTCATATCAGTAGGATGCAGTTCGGGTTCGGATATCATATTTTCGGTTCAATTCGGGTTCAGGTTGTTCTCAGGTCGAATGCAAGTCGAGTTCAGATTTATAATTTCCAGGTCCAACTCGAGTTCAGGTCATACCAGTTCCGACTCAAGTCGGTTTTGGATCGTCACAACGCAGGTCAAAAATAATTTTAACTCGAGTCAGTTTCAATCAATTTTACAGGACGGGTCAGTTTTTTACACCCCTAATAGCAGGTATCTCATTTATACAAGCAGGGTGGGATAGTTTTTTCTGTTCACGCACATCACACCCTAGAGGTGAGTTTTAGCTTTGAGATGTTAAAATCACTGTTCTAATCAACAATTTCATGGTTAACAAAGATATGATATCTTTTTCTGAATAACAAACCTGCGGATTACGTAATAGAAATGTAAGCAACTGATCTCGAAGGAGTCCTCTTTTTGTATAACAATGGCCAAATAGCTTTGAGGTTTCACTTCATCGTCAGCCGACCAAACCAGTCATTGCAGCACTGATCCAAGTCTGGCTATCACTCATCTTCATTGCAGACACTGAGTCGGACTCAGGGCGTCATCAAAGAAGGTTTAAATGAGATAAAATGAATAGTGTTTCTTCCTTACAGTTACTAGTTCTAAACGAGGCCGAGTAATGAAACTTTTGACAACGAGGTCATCGTCTTCACCTGAGAGAGACCGTTGCAGCATGAGATTTCCGGGTTTCTTCAGGTTCGTTAAACCGAATGACACCCTAATAATCTCTGATCCTAAAGTCAACATATTAAGCCTTTAGGGACCCCCAATTCCTCTTGTTCCAGTTCCAGCGATGACAACGAGCAGTGGGGAGCAAATCTTGGAAGCTTTAGCTCAAGTTCCAGATTTTACTAGGTGCTTTAATCAAAATGATGAACGGGAGGTGCCTTCGTTGGCAAAACTTTAGAGAAAATGTTATGAAAGAAATTAATTCACGAGCTAATGCACTCCTAAGATTAATTGCTCAAATAGGGTGAAATCTACAGTGTTAGCCGTAGGTCGCCATGGACCTTGTAGGTCGCCATGCACTCCGGGCGACCTACCCTTGCTCAATTAGAGAGAACGAACGTGTTGCATGGCACATGCACGTCCCAACACATAGGTCGCCATGCCCTCCGGGCGACCTTGTAGGTCCTAAGCACTCCGGGAGACCTACCCTCACTCGGCTGCCCTCGAATTTCCTCGCATAGCTCGCTCAGCTGTCCTCGGATGCCTTCGCATAGCTCGTTCGGATGGCCTCGGTCGGATGGTCTCGGATGCTCTCGCATAGATTGGTCAGATGGCCTCGGATGCCCAGCGTGTTGGGACGTGCGTGGCACATGCAATCTCTTGTAGCTCGTCGGGAAGACATGGCGACCTAGTAGGTCGCCCGGAAGACATGGCGACCTAGTAGGTCGTCTAGAAGGCATGGCGACCTACGGCCAACACTGTGGATTTCCCCTTATTTGAGCAATTAATCTGGGAAGTGCATTATCTCGTGAATTAATTTTTTCTAGAACATTATCTCAAAAGTTTTGCCGCTTTCGTTGTTGGAGAAATAATAATCTGCACCCTCAAATATTTGAGCAAATCTAATCTGAAGAAGAAAAGGAAAACGAAGAGAGGGTGGTCAGAGTCGACAGAAAAGAAAACACCGATGACGGTAGTTCGCAGTGGCTGCACCTGTGATATTGTAATGGTTCTCATGCTAAATTTGGATTAACTGAATTCAAAATTTTTAAGATTAAATTTATAGAAATTAAGATATTGGAGATAAATTTTTAAAATTAGGATAAAAATTTAAAATTCTAATAGTTAAATATATTATTATATAAATTTTATTTGTCGTATATGATGAGCACATGATTTAGATTTGATAAATTTTAATCCTATTCTATATTTTAGAGTTAGAGTTTTTTTAATTTGAATTCAAATTGAGTTTTGATTTAAGGTATAAATACCCGATTTAATCTAAAAATAATTATCTCTTATATATTTATATATAAATACAATAATATCTCTATTTTTAAATTAAGTTCATATTTTAACTAATAAAAATTTATATATATATATATATGGGCAAAATCAACGAGATAATGCGTTGAATTTTTTTTTTCACGAGATAGTGCCCTCACCAGATTAATTGTTCAGATGGGGTGATCTCTACAGTCCCCATATAGGTCGGGGTAGGTCGCCATGCCCAACGACCTACCAGGTCGCCATGCACGCCCAACGACCAAAGGTCGCCATGCAATCTATGAATAAATGTTTAGCCGTTTGGCAGCCGACTCATTGCTTAAACAAGCAGAAAGCAAACAAGCACAAGCCAAAGACAAGTCAATGAAAGTGGACAATATCATATTAATAATATTGCATCTTAGGCTGGAAAATACTAAATACTCATCCAATATAAAGAAATAAAAGGTCTAATCATGTTTTCAGTCGTTGTACTATCCAACTATTTAAAATGTAGTCCCTCTAATTTAAATCTAAGTATTTTTCACCCTTCTAAAAACTAATATTTCTTTTTAAATGTTTTTAGTCTTTGTTTAAATGAAGAATTATAATTTTCAACCTTTTGAAAAATAAAAAAGTTGAATAACTTTTTTTTGTTTATCAATTGATATTCGATCAATTGATCGATTATTTCAGACTAGATTTTACATAAACTCATTTTAAATATGGCATTGTCATATTAATTTATTTCATTCACAAAATTCCAATTATCTAAAATATTATAATTTTATCTCAGAACAAACATAAATTTCTAATTTCACTTGATTAGTACAGAACACGTGAAAAGTTCAATAAAAAATAAAAATATTCAACCTGAAATCTCTGGTTCTGAATTCAAGATTATAAGATTTTGAAAAACTGAACTGTGTTGATTTTTCTTTCTACTTGTATGACTTCAATAACACTTTATATCACATAATTCAATTTAGTACGTATCTTCAGGCATTTGCCAAGCATGGACTGCATGGCGACCTTTGGGGGCTGCATGGATTGCATGGCGACCTACCTAGGTCGTTGGGCGTGCATGGCGACCTGGTAGGTCGCTAGGCGTGCATGGCGACCTACCCCATCTAACAGGGACGTCACCCGGAGCACCTGGCGACCTATATGGGGACTGTAGAGATCACCCCATCTGAGCAATTAATCTGGCGAGGGCACTATCTCGTGAAAAAATAAATTCAACGCATTATCTCGTTGATTTTGCCATATATTTGTGTTAGGTCAAATAGAGTCCAATACGCGTTTTTATGAAAAAAATCATATCAAATTTTGGGTAAGGTCAAACTTCCTAAACTCAAGGTAGGTTGAATGACGAATGAAGGAGTAGAATGCTTGGATCAGATGATGATAGAAGGTTAAATTTCTCTGATCGAATTCAGGTTGGTCAAAAATCTAATATAGTCCGGTCCAATCTGACTCATACTCATGTATAACCACGCCATATATCGTCAAATTTTTAATAAAAACAAATTAATTTATATCTTTTTATATCAAATGATCATTTTATAATTTTTTATAATTAAAAGACTTTGTATATTATTATTTAAATATTTTTATAGAAATTGTTATTATATTAATTAATTATATGGATTCCTTTTCTATAAAATTAGTCAATGTATTAATTATTATTGGGTAATGATTTGATTATATAAGGTTTTTTATATTATTAATTAGATTAATTTTTTAAAAAAGCATTAATCCAAAGACATATAAAGTCTTTGACTAATTTTCAAATTTTGGCCGTTGAAAATTCAAAAGCAAATTCCACCGGATATAATCTTATAACCACAGGATTTGAAAACAAACATTATTCCGCCCTTTTACGTTTAAACAGCTTGTCTTCTACCATCTTCGCAGTGCATCTGCAGTTCTCGAAACCATATCTTTGCTTGGATCTGCAATTGCGCTTCGTTTCTACTTCTTCACTACTCCATTTTTCAGTTTCCGGAGCTCAGCTCGGTGAGTGCTTTCTTTTTTTCTTTTACTCTTCTTTTTAAGGTTTCTTCTTACGAATTTGATTTTTTAATCGATATTGATTTCTAGCGTCTAGGTTATTTGATTTACTAACTATCCGTTCTCTGTCCAATTTCTGATTTGATGTAATGAATTTGAACTTTTGATCGTGATCTGGGGTTCTAATTTAAGAGAATTTTGATTTAGTTTAAATGGAATTCTCTATGAAGTTTTCAAATCATTGATTTTGACTTTTTTCTCTTCTATAGGTGGAATTTTTCAAGGTTGATTTATAATTGTTTCCCCTTGTATATTAGTTTGTTCTGTTGTATCGAGGGGAGGAACTTTCTAGTTAGGTTGATATATAATGATTTGGGAAGCATATTGCGGAGAGAAACGTTGTAGAGTTGAAATTGGGGTATGCAGCTTTATTCATCTACAAAGGAACTATGGATGGTGAGGGAACAATATCGACTCCTTCAGCTGGATGCAGCACCGGCGATGGCGCTCAGAGGATGCGAGCTCTTCATGGGTATTTTCCTTTAAGCTTATAGTGATTTTTACTTGTTATTGCCTCTCACTTAAAAGGCTAAAACCATAATATGTGTTCATAACTGCTCTAGCTAATAATGGTATATATCATCTTACAAGAAATTATGGTTTATGTTTTGCTGAGTTTTTCTGACTTTGCAATCCTTTGTAGAAGGACTAGTGGTCCTACAAGACGTTCTACAAAAGGACAATGGACTGCTAAGGAGGTACCTTCTTTCCTTAGTTTATTAATGCCCTCTTGCAATTTAAGACAACGCCTTTCTATAGTTTTATTGCTTGTTTGTGTTATTGGTGTCTAATAACTTTAATTCCACCCCTTGATAAAATCATTATGTGTACATTTATATGTGTATGAGTGTTTGTATCAGTGTAGGTATGTACATACATATGTATCTAGATACTCTTAAATGATTTCAATTTTACAACACAATCTTATGGGCGTCCAGGATGAGATTCTGCGTAAAGCTGTTCAGCGTTTCAAAGGAAAAAATTGGAAAAAGATAGGTACATTTCTTTTAATGGAAGTGGCATGATAGCTCTTTGTGAATCATTTCACATTATCTAATTGTAAAAGCGGTTCATCTGCAGCGGAGTGTTTCAAGGATCGGACTGATGTACAATGCTTACATAGGTGGCAAAAGGTCTTGAATCCGGAACTTGTTAAGGGGCCATGGTCCAAAGAGGTGATTGTTTTTGCCACTTATCACATTTCCTTGCACTCGATTGTTTTTAGCAAACAAACAGCTTTTTCTTGATAATTAGTACGAGTTGCTTTGCTGAAACTTAAACAGGAAGATGAACGGATAATTGAGTTGGTGAACAAATTTGGGCCAAAAACTTGGTCAACCATTGCTCAGCACTTACCTGGACGTATTGGAAAGCAATGCAGAGAAAGGTGTGATGGTAATTTTCATATTTTAAACCTACTTATTTTTTTAGTTTTGGAGAAGGCCAAGGACTGGGGAGTTTGATCCTTGGATTGTGACTTTGTGTAGGATTGATAACAACGGCTGATCTAAGCCTGCTAAATTTTGCCAATTTGCGACAGGTTTTCATTATGGGATGCTATTGTGATCTGCTCCGGGATTTTATGAAATTATTTTGTTGTTGTAATAATCCTTTTTCCCTTAAAATATAAGAACAAAAAAAATGTTTATGTTTACATTTGTATTAATGCAGCTAACTACTAATGTAGGTGGCTTAATCATCTCAATCCTGCCATAAACAAAGAGGCATGGACTCAGGAAGAAGAGCTGACACTTATTTGTGCTCATCAATTTTTCGGAAACAGATGGGCAGAGCTCACAAAGTTCTTGCTAGGAAGGTATGCTTACTTATTTTTTTTATAGGAATAGTAGGCCTCATTAAAAAACCCCTTCATGATTAATAGAACTTGAAAATAGTTCCTTAATCAGCGGAAGGAGGAAAAGAGTGCCATAGGATTTCATTAACCTCAAATAATTACAAAGTAATACAAGGTCTAATCTTCCCCAAGAGATAGAAAACCAAAAAGAAACAACCCTTAACAGAACATAAATATCAACCAATACTAGCCTTAGCTAGGACGTCCGCCTCTATATTGGTTGTCCTACTAACCCATCTAATAAGACCTTCATAAACACTAAGCTTTTGAATAATGTCTTTAACAATTTGAACATAAATGACAGGACATGAAACAACATCCTTAACCCAGCCAATTGCCACCTTACTATCACTCTCGATAATTAATCTATCTTTAAAACTATGGCGAACAGATTCATAAGAATCTAAACCCTTTAGGATAGCTTTCAATTCCATCAAAGTTGGAGGCCCCGGACCAGCAGGCTCTTTGAAGGAGCCAAGAATCGAGCCAGACATGTCTTTCAGAACACCACCTAAACCACTCCTCTTCCAATCACTAGAAGTAGCCGCATCCACATTAAGTTTAATAAAACCCTTTGGAGGAGGGGACCAAGGAAACTTAGTTGAAATCCGATTAGAATGGGACGAGCAAGAATCCACTATGGAAGGGTCAACAATAAGAGCGTCCTTGGAGATAAAAATATGAATTTCCCTAGCTAGAAACCATGAAGCAAGCCTGTACCTCTAAAATGAAAATTTCTGCTCGATCAAGCTTCCCTCCTTCGAACACTATAAAATTCCTAGTTTTCCATATTGTCCATAAAACCACTCTAGGGATAAATGACCAAATAAGAGAGTTGGTCTTCAAGTCAGTCCATGCTAGTAGGAATCTTTTAGCATCTTCATGAAAAACATACTGAAAATTCCAATAGCCCATGAATTTAATCCATATTGGCCAAACAACCGAACAAGAAAAAGATATATGAGATGATGATTCTTCTTCTAGATTACAAAAAGGACACAAAGTAACATTTATGCCCTGAACACCTCTCTTAACTAGAGCTGTCTTCACTGCCAGCTTCTTTAAGATAACTTGCCAAAGAAAAGTCTCCACTCTTGGAGGCAGCAGGCCCCTCCAAACAACAGACTTCCAAAATTTAGCTTCCTCCGAATCGGAAGTACCCGAATAAGATAGATTGACACATGATTTAATAGTGAAAACCCCTTCTCCAGTACCCTTCCAAAACAATCCATCAACAGCATCAGCAGAAATAGAAAAATCTGAAATAACAACAATCAAATTTGACAATTGCTCAAATTCCCAGTCATTCAACTCCCTTCTCAACTGAACGTTCCAAAACCAACCCCCTGAACTGTATTCCCCAAATTAAAATAATCTTCCAGTTTTGTTCACTGCAATAGAGAATAGTCTAGGGAACATGACCATTAAAGGATGATCCAATGCCCAAGTGTCTTGCCAAAACCGAATATTCCTCCCATTACCAATTTTATAGCTATATTTGCTTCTGATACTACAGCCCATCGAATCAACTTTAAAATGATTACTCACCATAAATCTCCATATCCAAGAAAATTTAGGAGAAACTTTACTGTCAAACTGCATCAAGGAAGAGTCCATTTTGTATTTGATGCAAAACATTTCCCTCCAAATCGCCTTCCTCTCAATAGCAAACCTCCAAGCCCACTTTTCCAATAGTACCCTATTCATCACATTTAAATTAGGAACTCCCAAGCCTCCTTCAATTTTTGGTTTACAAACGTCGGACCAGCTCACCCAATGGATCTTCTTTTTCCCATCTCCACCACCCCATAAAAAAATTGACATAATAGAATTAAGGGTCTTGTATAATGAAGCTGGAACCTTGAACATTGACAAAAAGTATATAGAAAGTGAACATAAGACTGATTTAATCAGAACCATTATGTCTGCCAATGACAAAGAGGAACATTTCTAGCCTGCTAACCTCTTATTGAAGCTTTGAACCACTAGATCCCACAGAATGTTGGAGTTTCTGTGTGGACCAAGAGGGAGTCCCAAATATTATGAGGGAAAAGAACCCACTGAACATCCAATCGTAGCTGCCCAATCCTTAATTTCCTCTTCCTTTAAGTTCACCCAAACAAATTACACTTCTTCAAGTTCAACTGAAGTCCTGATATAATTTCAAACACTCGAAGCACCCTCTTCACATTCAAGATCTGTTTTTTTGACGCACCACAAAAAATTATAAGGTCGTCAACAAATTGAAGATTTGTTAAATTAAAATTCCTCTCCTCATTTCTAATGACCAAACCCGAAAAAGTCCCTCTGAAACAGCCTTAAGTATCAATAAATTCAAGAGTTCCCCAACTATATTGAACAACAATGGAGACAAGGAACAACCTTGACGAAGGCCCTTAGCCATTGGAATTTCCTCAGTTGGAACCCCATTCACCAAGACTGAAATAGTTACTGATGTGATACACTTCGAAAACCAACCTATCCACCTAGAACCAAAGCCCGTTTCCTTCATTATTCTGAACAATATAGGCCAGTCAAGAGTATCATATGCCTTCTTGAAATCAGCTTTAAAAACATATCCTTTTAAACGGTTCTTCTTCCAAAAGTCAATCCATTCATTGGCTATAAGGGAGCAGTCCAAGATTTGTCGACCGGGGATAAAAGCGAATTGACATGGACTGATCAAATCTGGAATGCAACTCTTAAGTCTCATTGACAGACATTTAGAGAGGATCTTGTACAAACCACCAACTAAGCTTATAGGTCTAAAATCGTCCAGACCACCACACGAATGTTTGAAATCTTTTGAATAAGAGTGATAAATGTGTGATTTACTCCATGTTCCCATTCCTTCCCCAAGTAAAAATTATGAAATAATTTCATAATATCTTCCTTAAGGACCTACCAAAGCTCTTGAAAAATCCCAGATTAAAGCCATCAGGACCTGGAGCTTTGTTACTACCACAAGACTTCACAATAGCCCAAACTTCCTCCTCTGAAAATTCCTGCTCTATGAATTGAATCTGCTCCAAAGAAATTCTGGAAAAATCCAGTTTTAAGTCATCAATTTCTAAAGTAGATCGGTCATTGTAG
Source organism: Hibiscus syriacus (assembly GCF_006381635.1). Taxonomy (NCBI): domain Eukaryota; kingdom Viridiplantae; phylum Streptophyta; class Magnoliopsida; order Malvales; family Malvaceae; genus Hibiscus; species Hibiscus syriacus. Next base: position 1,850,296 of record NW_024062953.1, on the reverse strand, counting down.
ATTTTAAAAAAATAATCATTTACTATGGCCTTAATTGCAGTTGGGTCTTCAACTGTTTCTCCTCTAAAATTTAGTGCAACCAAAGTATTCCTCTTATTCCTAACCATAGCACAGGTATGAAAGTATTTAGTATTGTGATCCCCATCTTCAATCCATTTAGATCTCGAGTACTGAAACCAAATCTGCTCCTGGATCTTGTTAAGTTTCCATAATTCTTCTCTATAATTATTCAACTCTGTTAAAACCTCACGGTCGATAGCACCTTGCTTATGCTGAATATCAGCCTCTATCATCGAAATTTTCTTCTCTAACTCAGAAATCAAGGCTCCTGGATACTTATCTCTGCTACCACTCCACTTCTTTATTGCATGTTTGGTGTTCCTTAAAAGACTAAAAGCACATGCCTTCTTCTGATTTTTCTTACAACTCTGAATAGAGGAAATAACCAGATCCTCAAAACCCTCCTCATCCATCAAATAGTTGAATAATCTAAACGATTTTTGACCTCAGTCCACTCCTTTATTCACAAAAACTATAGTATTGTGATCTGACAACGATCTTGGTAGAATAGACTGCATAATGTTCAGAAACAACGCTAGAAATTAACAATCAACCAAAAAACGATCCAATCTTACAAAAGTTGGATTCTCTTGGTTATTACACCAAGTGAACCTACACCCATTAATAGGAAGATCAATTAAGCCCGTATGAAGAATGAACTCATTAAAGATCTCCATTGAACTCCTATTTTGACCTTTGTCCATCTTCTCATCTTCTTGTAAATAGACATTGAAGTCCCCTCCCACACAAACGGGATAATTATGCCCACTAAGAAAACTGCTTAATTCTTAAAAAAACCAGATTTCTCCTCCTCCACTGCTGGACTGTATACATTGATGAAACCACAACTGAAATTATTATTCCAAAATTTACCAAAAGTGGCTATAAATCTCCTGCTAATAAACTGACTTTCCAACTCAAAAATATTGTCATTCCAACAGCACTACAGGCCCCCCACTGATCCAATTGAAGGAGATTCCAAAACACCTTTTAGTTTATTAATCCCACTTCTTCTAAAAAAAGATCTCTTAAATTTCTCAGTCTTGGTTTCTTGCAGCCAAAGAAAAGTATGATTTAAGCTAGTGACTAAATTCTGAACAACCCTCTTTTTTTCATTTTCCCCCAAACCCCTAACGTTCCATGAACATATTACTAACTTTATCATCTTCATAAAAGAAAATAGGTACAAAAAAAACCCTCAATCAACCAAACCTTGATTAACCCCATTCAAGCCTTTCTCTATAACTATGATTTTTTCCAAAAAAGCTTCTTTCCCTTTCTTGAAAGACACCCCAAAAGCTTACTAACCTCCCAAGTTTCTACAGTTTCTTTCAATAAAATCGAGAAAGCTGAGGAGGATGTTGTATCAATGCTCACCTGGTCAAGGGTTTCTCGAAACAGGATCCTTCTAGTTCTTCTCTTCCTTCTAATTAACAAACCAGATTTGGATCTTAAGCATTCACCTTCTGAAAAGTAACCTTCAATCTCCCTCTCTACGCTCTCATCCCTAGAACAATTGTCAATGCGAGGAAGAAAATTCCTATCAGCAATGAGCTATGCTGATAAACAAAGCTGTTTTTTAGTACTGGATTCCACATCAAACTTCCTCTGCCTAACAACGATACCATCTGTTTCAGTCGAGAGGTTCAACAAATCCCCATACCAATATCTTCTTTCCCTCAACCTGCTATAGACCCTTTTACAACTGCTCAAACTTCTAGTTTCCAGCACATCACTCTCTGTCGTGAACTTTCTTCTAGAATAATGTAACTGTCTCCCCCTTGAGTTGATTCCTAAATTAGTTGAGACCAATTCAATCGGCCTCTATTTCTGTATTAATCGACTTCTCTGCAATTGGGCTCGTCTCTAATACTTTAAACAATTTCCTATTTTTTCCTGCTAAATTAAGGTTCTCAACCAATTCCCCAAACTTATTAATTGTAAATGTTGGCCCAGAAATGAAACCCGATTTTGACCCAGACTGTCCAGAGTCTTCAGAATGAGCCTGAGATCCATCATCCGAATAATTTTGACTTCTAAGCCCCAAACCTGCAAACTCACCAACTTTTAAACTCCCAACAATCTGACTTTCTGGCAGACCACAATTAATACCTTTCCTATCGAAAGAAAGTCTTGATAGCTGTCTGTCCTCACTAGCTCCTCCAGAAACACGAAACACTCCCTGGTCAATCCAATTGTCCACTGACAGACGATTTTTCCTTGCTGCACATACCTCACCTTCCCCATGATCTGACAACAATTTATCTTCATCCTCCTCAAATATAATCTCCTAAAAAAATGCCTCACCGGAATCCTCCACCGGAAAATTACTGAAAAACAAACTTGAAAACTCACTTGCTGACCCAATCTTGATACTTACTTTGAATGATATACCATAAGCTCTAAGAGTGATCACCTCTGGAACATCAAAGGGGCTTGCCACCCTCAATAAAATTCTTGCCATTGTGAGGTCTTCTCTTTTCCTTGTACTATCCTGAATACCTACCACATTGCCCCATCTACCAGCCAACTTCTCGAAGAAAGATTCATTCAGCATAACAAAGGAACCCCTATTAATTCTGCCATACAGAAGGCCATTGGAACTCCGGCCTCATTCAATAAAGGTTCTACTCGTTCAAACCACTGTTTTAAAACCTCTTCCTTGTTACTCCATGTCGAAACGGTTTTTTTTCTTAAAGGTGAAAAAGCGAGATTTTGAAAACCACATTAATTTTTGAATTATCACTTTCAATTGATTTTTAATTTAAAAACAAATGTAATTTAAAAACTTATCGTTTCGAAAATTTTTGGATTTCCTTTATGATCGAAAAAATACGGTTCAAAGAGTCACCACCAATCTTTGATTAGGGTGTGATTGGGCACCCAAAAACTGTTTGTTATTTTAAATAAAAATTAATTTTAATTAAAACAAAAAATTAAGGTATGCGTTACCAAAATCTGAGTTCGGGAGTCGGTTACGTGCATGGAAGGATTAGCACCTCCACAACGCCCTAAAACGGTACCTAGTCGATTAATTAATGTCTTTGCAATGAACTTTACAAATTCAAATTTAATTTGATTTTTGATCACATAGAACAAAGATGTAAATTTAAAAACATTCAAAAGAACTTAAATAAATTAAATTAAAATTACCAAGTCATTTTAGAAAGATAAAGAATGTTCGATTATTTACAAATATGGAGACCAGATCTTAAAAGTTATAACAACCTTTTCTCGATAAATTTAAATAAACGAACATTTCCTTTTCTTTCGTTCCCAAATTTTAGGTGACGAATCAATTTTTGTTTCACTTTCGGGATACACTTTTAACTTAAAATGGTCATAACGGCCCTCTAATAAGTTAAGACAGGCCACTCAAGACAATTTTAAATTAAAAGGGTATTACTCTTAGTTCGATTATGTAATAGGTCGAGTTATGCACGCGAGGGTATCATAAAAATTGTGCAAAAAATGGATGTCATGCCAAAATTAATTATACAAAATTAAAAATATCATACAACGTAACATACAAAAAATTATATACGTATATTTTAATTAAAAATAATAAATTATGCATATTGACATATTATGTACACATGTGACCTAAATATAAAAATAAAATCATAACATGCTAAACTATAAATTTAAAAAGTGTATATATACATGTTAAAATAAGGACTAAATTTAAATACACATAAAATTAAACATACTAATTAAAAAATAAAACAAAGACTTAAAGAAAAACAAACATAAACATAATGGATTTAAATAAAACACGCATAAATATAAGGGATCTACACCAAAATAATTTAACAAAATTATAACTAATATTAAAATTGGAAAATAGCGAAATTGGGACAAACAAGAATGACTAAATTTTAAAACTAACCCCTTAGGTGACTAATTTATGGAAAGGTGCCTAAATATGGGGGACTAGAACCTAATTTACCCTAAAGTTATAACATATAACCTAAGTTAAAAAACCTAAGTTAATTTGTAAACTACAAGCAGTTCTTCCGCAGTCCAATTGTTCAAAACGAAGCCCGACGGTGCAGGATAAATGTCCATAGCTCTCATTTCCTCAAACTCACTATCAGTTATAACATTAATGCCAAAATCTCCCAAGGCATCCTCAACCATCACCTCAGTGTTCCTTGAATTCCCTTGAAACATATGCCCTCCAGATATGAAAATGCTGCTCAACGGCGGGAAGGTCATGAGTTCCCAGCTAAGGTCTTCACCAGCCAATCTGGCCTTTCTCATTTCCTGACCTTTCTTAATTCCCCTCAGCTTATCCCTCAGTGTTAGCTGATACCTCAAACCAAACAGATCTCTTTTAGTAACAGGGCATATTGGATTCACCGGTCCTTGTAACTGACTTTCTAACCCTTTTCCAACTTTTGCTCCTCTTCTAAGGGTCAGCTTGAGTCCCATTTTGGTACAATTTGACAATCTAGGATTTGGTATCTTCCTGCCTTCAGCCACAAACGTAGCATTGACAAACTCCAACGATCTGAAAGAACACTCTCACTTCAATGTACGGAGCAGTAGTAGAAATAGAGGCAATAATGTCCTCTTTAGCATGAATATATACCAACCTTCCATCAATCATAAATTTTAGTCTCTAGTGCAATGTGGACGGAACTGCACCGGCCTGATGAATCCAAAGCCTTCCCAACAAACAATTGTACGTAGGCATAATGTCCATTACGAGAAATTCAACTTCATAAGTTGTTGGACCAATAGTCAGAGGAACATCAATCTTGCCCAACACTTCTCTTTTAGTCCCATCGAAAGCTCGAACCACACTTTGGCAGGTTCTCATAAGCGTACTATCTAATGGAAGCTTCTTCAGAGTCACTAAGGGCATCACATTCAAAGCCAAACCATTATCAACCAAAACCCGAGACAACACATACCCTTTACACTTAAATGTGATATGCAAAGCCTTCTGACTACCAATCATCCCAGAAAAAGATAAAAAAAATATCAACTTGTATATTGGAAACTAATCGGTCCAACTTTTCAATGGGCAACTCTTTCGGAACAAAAGTCTAGTTCAAAACCTTTAACAGAGCATTCCTATGGGCCTCTGACCTCAAAAGTAATGATAAAACAGAAATACAGGCAGACAACTTGTGTAACCGTTCCACAACACTGTACTCACTGTGCTTCAGAAACTTCAAAAATTCCATTGCTTCACTCTTAGTTACAGGTTCGTTGATAACAGGCTTATCTTCTTCTATCTGCACAATAATCTTTTTCCCCTTATCAACCGCAACCTTCTTCTCAGACTCTTTAGGTGGATTAAGAGAATAACACCTATCACTTCTGGTAAAATGTCCCACCTCATCTACTTCCTCATTCTCTTTTGTTACATCTCCCATCTGACAATCATATCTCCAAGGCACTTGTTTATTATCCCGATATGGGAATAGAGATGGAGGTGTAATAACCACTTTTGGAACTATCTTTTCAGGTAATCGATTCTTGGGAGTTATGATTAGGGGACAACTAGCATTGTATACCCCTTTAGACGATCATTCTGAAGCGCAAACTTCCGCTTCCTCTTCTTCAGCAATCTCTTTAAAGAACTCAATTTCTTTACTGTCCATCATGTCTTCTACCAAAGATAGGAAGTCAGGACATTGATGAATACTGTGTCCTTCACTGTTATGATACTGACATACCTCTCCACTGTTAAACTGTTCACCCATCAAACTGGGCTTCAACAATCCTACCTTGACCATCTGGCACCACACCCAACTCATGGGTAATACCACATCACTAATATTCCTTACAATTTTCTTTCTTTTATCTTCAGTAATCGTGTTAACTCCTGCCCCTGCATGGCTTGCAACGGATTCTGAGCTGTATTCGACTGCTCACTGTCACCAAAGTTGATGACATTCCTCGTTCTCAAAGCTTGGACAACCTTTTTAAACGCAGTACAATTCTCAATGGAATGCCCGGGATTCCCTGCATGGTACTCACACTGAGCACTAGCATCATACCATTTGGGAAAAGAAGGTTGTATTGGTGTCACGTGATATGGCGAAACCACATGCCGATCATACAAAATCTGAAACAATTCCTTATAAGTCATTGGGATGGGATCAAATTGAGGCCTCTCTCTCCTCTGGACCCTTGCCCCTTGTCTATTGTCATTTTGTGTTGACGACCCTGCTCCTTGAGGATGTGAAACAGTGATGTTATTAGAATCGTATTGCCTCACATTAGTGACTTTGTTTTCCTTTTTCCTCGTTGGTGGCCTCTTACTAGACTCTCCTCCCTCGAGCTTTCCACTCTTAACCGCCATTTCCGCCGTAACTACATCAGCAAAACTTCGATAAGGATTACCGATAAGATGCGAGAAAAAAAAAGCCCTTAAGGTATTGAAAAAAAGTATATTTGTTTCATTCTCTTCCAATGGTGGATGGACTTGCACCGCTACATCTCTCCATCTTTGAGCATATTGTCTAAAACTCTCGTTAGACTTCTTTTCCATTCCTTGCAACATTATCTTGTTGGGCCTAACATCTTTCACATGTTTGTATTGCTCAAGAAATGACTTGGTCAAGTCTTTCCACGATTTAATATTAGCTCTACTCAACTGGTTATACCACCGGATTGCCGAGCCAGTTAAGCTTTCTTGAAAGCAGTGTATCAACAATTGATTGTCCCCTATGTATCCGGTCATTTTCCTACAGAACATCGTGATATGCGTAGAGGGACACCTGGTAACATCAAACTTCTCAAAGTCAGGAACTTTGAATTTTGGAGGCAAAATTAAATCAGGAACTAGACTTAATTCCTTTGCGTCGAATCTATAGACAATAGTATCTTCTTTCATGGCTCTGACTTCTCTTTCTAACTGTTTCTATTTCTCTTCCAGCAGATTGTTTTGGTCCTTCTTGGCTTCTTCATTAAGGTCTGGAACTTGATGATATTTATGTTCTTCCTGATACGAACCAGATCCAGGCTGTACGTTAATAGAAGCACCGACTGGATTAATGTGCACCTTTTTGACATGAACATGGGTCACTTGAATGTTCTGAGATTGTTGTGGGGTTAACCCTGGAGGATAAAGTGGGTCCTCAGTTACATCCCCTGGTACAGGGTTTTTCCCATGTTCCGGATTTCTTCCTTCCAACATACTCGCAAACTTGGCAAACATCTCATTTTGCCCATTTAGCATGTCTTCTTGCATTTTCTTGATATTATCTTGTAACTCCAATTGAGCCTTCTCAATTTGGGCAAGTTTGTCCTACATAACTTTCTTCCTGGTTCTGTAGGTATGCTTGGGATTTTCCAGTATTACTCTGTCACAGAGTCATTTTGTTATCGCTGATATTTATTAATGAATATGAAATATATGATTATGAATGAATAAAATGCGATGCAAAAATTTAAATGTATTAAAAAATGCATATGCAAAATGCAGGGTGTTGATCCTGGAACGACTCTTTATATTAGAACGACGTTCAATTACAAAGTTAAAATATATCACAAATAAATCTGCATCATCTCTCCTATTTACTGTACATGTGCTAGCAACTCCACGATCTTCTGGTTTTCTTCAGCCTCGGGATCCAGTTCTTCAGTCACATCAGCAGCTTCCTCATATAGAATGATCAAATATTGAGTTATTCTCCGCGCGTGTCCTAGGTAACAAGCAATAAGGTCATCTCTTTGCTTAACTCTCGCATGCGTTCGATCCCATCGAAAATGCCACTGTATATCCCCCTCATAAGGAACTATCGATAGCTCACTTGCTTGCCTCTGAAAATCTTGAATTATGGCTTCAAGCTCACTCACTTGTTTTTTCAGACTCTCAACTTCCCCACGGCTTGAGCTACCTTCCCTGTTTCGGTATTGTCGTAATACAGTCTCTAAACTAGAAATCTTCTCCTTCAACTTCTCATTATGGGCTTGACTCTCTTGTAACCGCTGCTCTAAAGAATCATTTTCTTTCGATAAAATCTTCACTTGGTGTCTGCTTTGTTTGAGCTCTTCTTGACTCTCTCCAGCTACTCTTTTAAGGTTCGCCACCTCTTGCCTCAATTCGATAGACTTACTTGAGCTAGAACCAGCATGAGCTTTTACCATTCACTGATAAGTTGACCAAAGATCGTCAAAGTCTAGCCGAAGTTGCTTCTCTACTTTTTCAATTCGATCAGCTCTACTATTCTGAATGTCGATCTCCAATCCCTTTTGATACACTTCATCTTCCAACTTCTGTAAAATCATTCTCCATTGTCTCCGTTCTGCTTCGAAATCGCGCTTAGCTAACTCTAATGGAGATGGCACCATTCTCAACTGTTCTTCCAAAGGCTGAATATTTTCAGGATTCACCATCGGGATGTTGTCATTTACTCGACCGCTTCTCTACTGCTCGTACTCTTGAGATAACTCGAGATCATAAGTGAACAGATTCACACGACGAGTTTACTTCCAGACCTCAACAACCCCTTTAACTTTACCCTTATACTGATCTCCTTTGAATGCAAAATCCAACCCTACCAAGTCCCATGTGGCTGGAATGAACTGCCTTGACTCATATTGTCTGGAAACTAGTAGCGGTGCATACCCAACAGAACCCCATATACCTGGCAAAGGAACCCAATCTCGCTCTCCATATCGATAAATCGCTCTCCATATCGATAAAGTATATCCGAAGAGACATTCCACGAAGCTCACCACAAAATATCACCATCCCTGATATCCTTGGAGATGACCATCCATTTTTCTTCGGTGAAGCCCTCAGGCCATTCTTTAGAAAGAAAATCCTTCAAAGGCAAAAACCCATCTAGAAATATTCGTCCTGGTACCCTTTCAACATGTTTGAAATGACTTAGAATCCACACTAGCAACAAAGGCGCACACCCTATAAAGCGTCTTTCTCTTTCGCGCCTACAAGAACTCAAAGACCGGAACGTCTCAGCTAAAATAGTTAGAACAGGATCCACGCGCTTGTCTAATCTTTCAAACAAGTCAACGACTGATACGTCTACATATCCTAACACCTTTGGAAAAATAACGAGCCCATAAATCCCTAAAGCAAACAAGTCAAGCTTCTTTCTCTTATCAGGGTGATGAGCAATTACTTCTTTCAAAGCAGCCCAAGAGATGCACTCACTGTCTCCCTTCTTCTTAATGTTTCTGACTACCCAATATTTACTAATTCCAGTCATCAATAGTAATTTCTTCTTAAACAAAAGAGTGACTGGCAGCTTAGTATATATTCTATCTATCTGGGACCTCGGACAATGGACCAAAGCTTGATACTCCTCTATTGTGGTGTTAGATCAACTCTACCAAATGTGAAACAGCTATAAGCCGGATTCCAGAACTGCGTCAATGCTCTAAACAGATTTCGGTCAATAGGAACATCCAGAAGATAAGGAATATCGTCGTACAACTGATAAAACATCTCCCTATCGGCTGCTTCCCATCTTCCCCATACCTCTCTTAGCTCACTCAGATCATTCTGACGTACGTTGATGTGAGTGTAACCAAATAACTCCGACACATATCCAGGCATCACGCTGTCCCCATTGATCAATTGGGATTGTTCCGACCACCTAAGAATATCCGCATTGTCCTCAACCTCTTTCTGAACCGTTCGTTCCATATTACTGGCCTTCTATATGGACATCGATCCCAAATCAACACCATGTAATGGACATTGCAATGCAAAACATAAAAGAAATAAAGAAAAGACAACAAAATATCAGTTAGTAAACATAAAGCAATTAAGTCGGGATAATAATTTGTTAAAGAATCCTACCCACATGCTGGCTACCCAATATGCTTTATCAGATCCTACCCAACATGATATCTACCCTCATGCTTTGTTATTCACAAAAAGAAATCCTAACCGCGTGATATCTAATTCGCATGCTTGTTCGAGAAAAATAAACCTAACCGCATGATATCTAGTTCGCAAGCATTTATTCGAAAAACGAAAATAAATGACAAAAAAAACTTTTCCATGTGTACTCTCCTCACGGGATTCTTAAGGTTCGGGTTTGGTTCAACCTAAGTTCAGACTCTATGTTCACTATATGCCGGGTTCAGTTCTAAAGTAATAGGTTCTCGAATTGTCCTTGTCGGTGCCCCTTGGGCTGCCGAACCCTTAATCCTGGCCCATCATAGGCTTTAGGGGATCGAGTTCAATTTCGAGGGAACACACCTCCTTATGTCCATGCGGAGGTGATTACTATCACGAGGACCATAAGGCGTAAGCTCCAGGAGTGATCCACTATCCCATGCGGAGGTGAAAATCACACGAGGGCATAGTCTCTCACTCCTACTTAAATAGAACGGAGCGGGGTTTTAGCTCATGTCATGAAAATGCAACTGTGCAGTGTGTGAGGAAAAGCGAAAAAACACAATAAAAACACTCAAAATTTCCTAAATTCACATAATTAATCTGAAATTTTAGCAAACAAATTAATACAACTATTTAATTGTTAATCGAATTAAATTAAAAAAAATCAAAATATAAACAAATCTTATTAAAAACCAAACAAGGGATCAAAAACCAAATCAAAACGAATTTATAATTTTCAATTGCAAAGACAATTAATTAATTGACTATCGACCTGACTCTTTCAATTGATTTTTAATTTAAAAACAAATGCAATTTAAAAACCTCTCGTTTCGAAAAATTTTGGATTTCCTTTACGATTGAAAAAATACGGTTCAAAGAGTCGCCACCAATCTTTGATTAGGGTGTGATTGGGCGCCCAAAAAATGTTTGTTATTTTAAATAAAAATTAATTTTAATTAAAACAACAAATTAATGTCTGTGTTACCAAAATCCGAGTTCGGGAGTCGGTTACGTGCATGGAAGGATTAGCACCCCCACAACGCCCTAAAACGGTACCCAGTCGATTAATTAATGTCTTTGCAATGAACTTTACAAATTCAAATTTAATTTGATTTTTGATCCCATAAAACAAAGATGTAAATTTAAAAACATTCAAAAGCACTCAAATAAATTAAATTAAAATTACCAAGTCGTTTTAGAAAGATAAAGAATGTTCGATTATTTACAAATATCGAGACCAGATCTTAAAAGCTATAACAACCTTTTCTCGATAAAGTTAAATAAACGAACATTTCCTTTTCTTTCGTTCCCAAATTTTATGTGACGAATCAATTTTTGGTTTCACTTTCGGGATATACTTTTAACTTAAAATGGTTATAACGACCCTCTAATCAGTTAAGACAGGCCACTCAAGACAATTTTAAATTAAAAGGGTATTACCCTTAGTCCGATTATGTAATAAGTCGATTTATGCACGTGAGGGTATCATACAAATTGTGCATAAAGTGGATGTCATGCCAAAATTAATTATACAAAATTAAAAATATCATACAATGTGACATACAAAAAATTATATACATATATTTTAATTAAAAATCATAAATTATGCATATTGACATATTATGTACACATGTGACCTAAATATAAAAATAAAATCATAACATAGTAAACTATAAATTTAAAAAGTGTATATATACATGTTAAAATAAGGACTAAATTTAAATACACATAAAATTAAACATACTAATTAAAAATTAAAACAAAGACTTAAAGAAAAACAAACATAAACATAATGGATTTAAATAAAACACGCATAAATATAAGGGATCTACACCTAAATAATTCAACAAAATTATAACTAATACTAAAATTGGAAAATAGCGAAATTGGGACAAACAAGAATGACTAAATTTTAAAACTAACCCCTTAGGTGACTAATTTATGGAAAGGCGCCTAAATATGGTGGACTAGAACCTAATTTACCCTAAAGTTATAACATATAACCTAAGTTAATTTGCTAGAACCAAATACCCAGCAGTTCACCCTTTCTTCTTCATTCTTCTTCCACGCTCGGCTATTCATCCCTCAAGCAAACAATCACAGGTAAGAACTAACTAAGAAACCTAAACGATCAAAGACTGAAGATCCGACCCCACGGCCTTAAACCCAGCTCTAGTGATCCCAGGAGACATCGACTCCGACGATGAACACAATGAAGGAAACTACACGATACAGGTAACCTCGAACAACCTTCTTATTTTCTATTTATGCTTCGAAATAACACGAGCTGGAAAAGGAAAAAAAACGAAGGAGAATACCTGAACAAAAATCAGTCTTTCAAGTGTTTTTTCCTTTTTTTTTATTTGACAATGGAACCAACACACGTAATAAATGGAATCAACAAGACACCATTGATGTTCGAGCAGTCTAGGTAAGTCCTAATCTCTCTCAAATTTTAGTTTTAAACCACAGTCACACATACATTAAAAAAAATGAACTGAAAAATAGAGAAATTGAAGAATGATTCCTTGAAAGACATACCTTTATTGCGCTTATTTGTTTTTCAATTGTAAGGTTACAATAGTATTTCCTTTGGCACTCTTTTTGCACTTGTAAAATTACTGATAGCTAGTATACTTTTCTTTCGAAATGCTTTCCTTCGTTTCGTGTTCTCTCTGTTTCTTGTCTATTTTTTCTTTTTTTTTTGTGTGTAATCTTTTCTGTTTTGTGTCCTCCCTTTTTTCTGTGTGATCCCCCTTTTTTTTATCAATCTCTGTGTAATATCCTCGTTGCCAGTTTCCAGTGGTTAATTGTAACTTAAAAAACTGACCATTACAGTTTTCCTCATTACTCACGTATCCTTCCAACGACAGAACAATACTTCTCTCATTTTTCCGCTTGTTACCCCCATAACCGTTCTTGTTTTGCAGGACTTCACGTTGACTGAAGTTTGGAATCAACACTGCTATCTTGGGCTGATTTGGGCTCCTACTGGTCCAAATTTATATCGTGTACTAGATACGAAGCCTCCGATGCAGTCCCCGGACAAAATCGAGCATCTACACTCCATAAATCCAGCATCTCCTCATGAGATTTAATAATTAAAACGCACGAATTCCATACATAACCCCATCTAGCAATTTGAACATCATAGTTGTAACATTCCGAAATCTAGGTCAGTGACTAAAATGAGAATTTTTGAAATTTGGTGATAAAAGTAGAGTAGTTAAATAGTTCAATGACTTATTGGAAATATAATTGAAGGTTGTTTGGTAATTATTGAATGAATTAAAGGGTAAAATGGTCAACTGACTTGTAAGATTTTTATTTCCTTTTATAAGATAAGGGAACCACGTGGAAGAGGGAGATTTCTCCAGAGTTCTCTTCTTCTCCTTTCTTCTTTTTCTTCACGTGAAACCATAAGTAAATGTAAGATCACTTGTTGGTTGATATTTAGCCGAATTTAAGATTGGGTTTTGATCACTAGATGATAATTAAGCTTAAGGAAAGCTTAATTTATCTTAAAACCATAAGATAAAGGAGTCAAGAGAGATTAAAGATTAGAAGTTTTTAAAAGAAATCTTGAATGAAAGTTGATAAGTTAAATTGGAAGTTAAATTGGACTTGTGAAGGGTCTAATTAAGAAGTTAGAAGCCATAGAATTGGAATTAAAACATGTTGCAAAGTTTGGTATAATTCTTGAGTTACATATGAGGAATATAATTTTGAAGTTAAAGATAGTTTATATGGATATAAATTGGTTTAGGCATGTGTATATGAGTTAAGAACATGAAAGGGGATGAAAGATGAAGCATTGGAGTTGATTTGAGTGGATTTTCGTGCACAAAATAGAATTCTGGGCTAGTGTGCATCGGTACACATTCAACTTGTACCGATGCATCAAGGGTAAATTTCCAGAAATTATTCAGTGTGTATCGATGCATAGGAAGTGCATCGATGCACCCCTTAAAAATAGAAACATCGAATGCAATTAGTGCATCGATGCATAAGAAGTGATCGATACACCCCTTTAAGATTAAAACATCGAAGGTGATTTGTGTATCGATGCATGGGTAGTGCATCGATGCACATGTTAAGGGATGCATCGATACACTGTAGAATGTATCGATGCACTTTAATGGGAAATGGAATAAATCATTATTTCAGTTTATGAAATGATAGATTAAAATATATCAAATGAGATACTGATAGTATAAATACATGATTGTGTAGATATCGATCGAGAGCAAGTTCTGTAATGATTGAAAGGTTAGAATTGATCAAGAAGAGAAAAAAAAACCATAGGAGTAATTGATAGCAAGTGAGGCCAAGGTGAGTGCATCTTATTTTAATATAGGATTATGTGGAAATTGGACTTGCGATAAGTCTAATTCCTATAGTTGTAGTGCATTAAGTCATGAATATAAGTATGTCAATTTCCTTATTTGTATGTATTCATGATTATATGTATTGATAAGTTTTTGTATGTGCTATATGATTTCTGTAAAAATACTATTATGTGATATATGAAAATGTAATGTAAACTACATATAAATGGTGAGATGTGTAAATATATGTACATAGAGAGAAATAAGAGAATAAAATATAATCATATTACAATGAAATGTGAGACTATGTGAATACATGTCTATAAGATAGATTAGGCAAAAAAATAGGAGAATATGATATAAGTGAGTTTATGAGAAGTGATATGAACTGGGTAAGCATGTATAAAAGTTATATGAACAATAGAAACATGAATTGGGTAAGTACATAGTTAGGTGATCATTTATATATGAATTAGTATAATAGAATTATATGATTAAATAAGAATTGAGATAAGCTAAATAAGATTGACCATAGAATGAAATGAGAATAGAGAATAGTATATTAATTAGGAAGCTTGAACATAAGTGGTAATATGAATATATAAGATAAGCTATAAGGGAAAAACTCATGTACTTGAATAAAATTATGACATATAAGGTATATGAAATTGAACTAAATAAATAGATTAGATTAATATATATATAAGTGAAATGATAGAAGTGATACATGTTTATAAGTATGTCATAGATTACATGATATAGGTAAATATAATAGAATGAAGCTTAAGCTATATGAGATTATATAAGTTATTAAATATGATATATGTGATTATGAGAAGAAGAACATAAACCATGTGAATATAAGTATAGGTAAAATGATATATATATATATATATATATACGATTATGAGTTGGAATAATGTTATATGATTTATACTAGGATAAATTATGAGACTATATGTGAAATGAAATGAGTACATATTTATATGATGAAATGGTGAATTATATGAACATGTGAATATATGTCTATGATAAGACATAAGAATAAGATATAAGCAAGGTGATAAGAAATGTGAAATGATGTGTAAAGCTAATGTAAGTTGTGTAAAAGAGATCTACGTGATTATATGTATATGTGATCCAAGATATGTGACCTAAGATACGTGAAAGGTGAAAGTGAATTATGTGTCTATGTGAATACGTGAAATGACAAATAATAATGCCCATGTTTTGTGTCATGAGAGCTAGGGATATAGTTGGCATGCCAAGAATCGAGGGTGTACGCGGTATTTCGGGACATATATGTATCATTTGGAACATCTATGAGGTCTTTTGAGACACATAATTGGTCTTTAGAATATGTATATGATTCTTAAGGAATTTCTATGTGGTTCTTATGGAAATTTTATTTGGCACTTCGGTGCATTTCTACGCGGCACTTCGGTGCAATTCTACGTGGCACTTCGGTGCATTTATACGACCTGTGGTGACAGCATTAGTGCATAACCTCAATAGACTCACATATCTATAATTCTCAAAGGTGTACATGGGCTAAACAAAGAGATAACAATGAAGATAATACTTGTGAAGTATATGTTTTGTGATATGAACTGTATTTTATGATTGATATGATGATGTGTGTATGGTTTGAATGAGTCATATGTTGATGAAAAGTATGATTAAAGGATATAAATGATAATAATGTGGATAATAGAATAAGATTAATGATGGAAATAATGTGTGAGATGTATATGTGTACATTATATTATATATAATGATTGTGTGACATCATGGAGTGATATGTTCATACATATTTAATCATTTAGAGTTTCCTTTATAAATTTAATATCTCACTAAGTCATAGTCTTAGCGTGTGATTATTTCACACGTAGGTTACAGAAGCGAGAAGAGAAGCGAAGAAGAGCAAGACAGGTCAGCGTCTCCCTTACAAAATTTCAGATCAGAAAATAGATGATTTAAATGTATTTGATTAATTTGAATATAGTTGGCATGTACTAATTGATTGAGTTGAATATGCTCTGATCGATTTTGGTTATTTTGGTTAATTTATGTAAATAAACCGCTTTTATTTTAATGAAAGTTTTAAATTTTCTTTGAATTTTGTCAAGAGTCAAAGTTTGAAAAGTCAATGTGACACCTCAGACTCGTATTCGGGTTGGGTACGGGTTGGGGGTGTTACAATAGCCTTATTTTAATAAGGCATTCCTAATGAACTCAACTTGAAAATAGTATTTGATAATCCCTGTTAATGACCTCTTGACCCAGTTGGCACTTTCTGATGGAATATGCATTTCCAAAATATTTTTCTTGACATTCCTCCTCTAGATATCCTCAAATAATAGTTTTTTGTTCCCCCTTGTATTCCCATTTGACATCAGAGCATCCCTATAAGTTCTGTCGTCCCTTCTGTTTCTGTTAATATTTTTTCTTTCTCTTGATTTTGAAGAATCTGCATTAATGTGACCAGAAGCCTTGTATGAAGAAGTATGCACCACCCATGACCTTGAACGTCCATCCTTAAATCTGGCAGGACTAACTGAGATCTTCCTTCCTTCAATCACAACCCCGTTTAACTCATCCACAGCTGTAAGATCCGTAATACCGGGTTAGTGACTAAATTGAAAAGTTTCAGAATTTGGTGATTAATGTAGAAGAATGAAATAATTTAATGATTATTGGAAATATATGATGAAGGTTATTTAGTAATTATTAAAGGAAATTAAGGGTTAAATGGTCATTTGACCAGAAAGATTTTTATCTTTCTTTTAAAGGTGATGTAACGTGGGAAATGTGAGAAACATCCAGAGTTCTCTTCTCCTTTCTTCTTCTTCATACGTGGGAGAGCAAGGCAAAGGTGAGAGTTTTATTAGTTGATTATTATTTGAATTTTAAGTTTGGTTTTGATCTTTAGTTGATGGATAAACTTAAGGAAAGCTTGGGTTACAGTAAAATCAAAGAATGGAGGGGTTAAGGGAGATTAAAGATTTGGAGTTTTTATATGAAATTTTGGAAAAGAATTAATAAGTAGAATTTGAAGTTAAATTTGACTTGTCAATAGTTAAATTAAGAGATTTGGAGTGATATAAAGGAATTTAGAACATGTTGAAATTTGAGTATGATTATTGAATTTCATAAGAGGAAAGGTTTTTAAGAATTAAGATGGGATAAATGAGTATAAATGGGTTTAAGTATGTGTGTTTGAGTTTAGTATATAAAAGAGGTTGAAATAGGAAGTGTTTAAGTTGAAATGAAGTATTTTTCGTGCTAAAAATATAATTCTGGGCTAGGGGAATCGGTACCCATTCAAGGGGAACCGATACCCCTTCAAGCGAATAAA
This sequence comes from Hibiscus syriacus, assembly GCF_006381635.1. NCBI lineage: Eukaryota > Viridiplantae > Streptophyta > Magnoliopsida > Malvales > Malvaceae > Hibiscus > Hibiscus syriacus. The sequence continues at coordinate 1,832,715 of NW_024062953.1, read as the reverse complement.
ATTTCTAGAATGTCATGGGGGAACCGATACCCCCACAGGAGGGAACCGATTCCCCCTAAAGGAAAATTGTAAATATTGGTTTAATAAGTTCGTTTAAGTTGCTAGTATCAAATTACAAGGTGTAGGTATCTAATAATTGTCTTAAAATGTATAATTATGTAGATTCAGAGCCTAAACGAGTTCCGGAATCATTGACAAGTAAGATCGATAAAAAGGGAAGATAAGAGATTGGAATGGACTAGTGAGGCCAGGTGAGTGCATACAAGTTAATTTATGATGTTTAATGGAAATAAGACTTGCGACGAGTCTATTTCCTATATTATAATGCATTAATTTATGATCATAGGCATATGTTTGATTTGGGTATATGTGATATATATTACAATATGTGTTAAATGATTGTGTGAATACATGTATTGTGATAAGTATATGAATTAATATGAATGGTCTATATGATTGCATGTGAATGTGAAATAGGTTATATGATAAGTGACCATACATGTTAATAGTATAAGTGATCAATTATAAGAATTAATATAATAGATTTATATGACTACATGAGAAAGGTGATGAGTTAAATAAGATTAGACTATAGAGTAATATGAGAATAATATATTAGTGAAGGGAATTGAGTATAAATGATGATACCAAACCATAAGATAAGTATTTACTTATAGGATAATATGATATTATATGAATATAACATGTAACTTTATGAGGAAGAATTGGGTGTTATATGATTTAGGTATGAAAATGATCTATGCGTAAGTAAATTACGTGATTATGTGACTATGTGTGAAATAGAGTAAATTAGGTAAGTATAAGGTATGTAAATATATGGCTATGGAACAAAGTATGTAATAATAATACAATGTTATTTGATTTATGATTTTGATATGTGCATGGATACATGAAATGGATATAGGTTATTATATATGTTACATGATTATATGCATGTGTGATATGTGCTATGAGACATGCCAATGTGAAATGAAATAAGCCAAGTGACTATATGAAATATGTGATTGTAAGATCAATGATTACACGTACATGTGGTACGTGACAGAAAGGAAATAATATGAATAAGTGAAGTGAACTGTTATAAATGTCAATGCCCATGTTATGTGTCATGAGAGCTAGGGGTATAGTTGGCATGCCAAGAGTCGAGGGTCTATGTTGTCCTTCGGGACATATATGTATTCTTTGGAACATGTGTGAAGTCTGGTGAGACACATACTTGATCCTTGGCATATGTATATGATTCTTAAGGAATGATATGTGGTCCTTCGGGACATATATGTATTCTTTGGAACATGTGTGAAGTCTGGTGAGACACATACTTGATCCTTGACATATGTATATGATTCTTAAGGAATGATATGTGGTCATTCGGGACATATATGTATTCTTTGGAACATGTGTGAAGTCTGGTGAGACACATACTTGATCCCTAGTATATTTATATGATTCTTAAAGAATGATATGTGGTCCTTATGGACATTATTATATGGCACTACGGTGCAATTCTACACGGCACTACGGTGCAATTCTATGTGGCACTTCGGTGCATTTATATGAGCTGTGGTGACAGTATTAGTGCACAACCTTCATAAACTCACATATCTATAGTTCTCACATATGTACATGGGCTAATCAAGAGATATAAACAAATATATGTTAGTGGTATGATAAATGTTATAGAAATGATATGATGTTGTGTGTGTATAGTGTTTGATTGAAAAGGTTAAGCATAAAAGTATGTGATTACATGATAAACTGTTAATGATGAGTTATGTGTATGTATGTATTTACTGTAATTAATCTGATATGATTTTATATGATACGAAGAAAGCATGTAATTTGGTATAATATGATAGAACAGAACATGCATGTATTGATATATGTTATAAAGTGCATTATAAGTTTTTATGCCTCACTAAGTCATAGACTTAACGTGTGATTGTTTCACACGTAGGTTTCGAGAAGAGTAAAGAGTAATGCGGAGCAAGACAAGTCAGTTCTCCTTACCAAATGTCAGATCAGAAAATATATGTACTGTATATAGAGTGTAGTTGGCATGTAGTCTAAAGATATAAATTGTATGAACTCTGATATATTTTGTAAACGTTTTGAATAAGTTAAATGTTATCAAAGTTTTTAAATTACTCACTATTTTATACGAATAAATGTTTGAAAAGTCAATGTGACACTTCGGACTCGTATCCGGGTCGGATACGGGTTGGGGTGTTACAACAGCCCTTTTCAAATCATCCTCCCTCTTAAAATGAACAAAAGCAAAGGTAAAAAATATGTATTTTGTATTTCTTATTTGATTGGGAATAAAAACTCTCATAACAGGACCATGGACTAAGAATATTTCCCTTAGCGTACGACGAGAAACCCTCCTACTCAGATTGTCGATAAACGCTGATCAACCCTCATCGGGAACTAACTTTTCTTTCAAATTTCTCTCTCTACGTTTTTCTCTCTCTCACTCATTGTTAGGTATGCTTACTTATCATTTAGAGAGACCAAACCTTCCAAACAATGTTGTGCCAAGAAGCTAATATATATTTTTTTCTTCCAATAACTTGCTCTATTTACGTCTTTGTATGGGTATCAGAACGGACAATGCCATAAAGAATCACTGGAACAGTTCAGTCAAAAAGAAATTGGACTCTTACATAGAACCAGGTCTTCTAGAACAATTTCAATTTCCGATCCTTACAAATCAAAGTCAGCCTCTTCCTTCATTGTCTTCAACCATGACGAGGAATGTAGATGATAGTGGTGCCAAATGTAGTACAGAAGCAGAAGACATGTCAGAATGCAGCCAAGAACCTACTATGCTCGGCTGCTCGCAGTCTATAAGTGATTCAGCTAATGCCTCTGTAAATGCAAGTGAAATATCTGGTGTGGCAAAGGAAAAGAATTCCCATCCAGTACATAGTTCAGAAGTGTATTGCCCATCTCTGGAGGTCGTCAACATCTCCATTCCAGAAATACCTGTTGAAGCAGGGTACTGTACAAGTGGGGATTACCAGTTTGGTTTACCAGACCTACCAAATGTTTCTTCTACGGAATTGGGGCAAGAATCATCAGGGTTTCCAAATCACTGAGTAGATACTATCATACTAGTGAATGCTGTGAAGTGATGAATGTTGCATTTCCAACTTCTGTAGGATTAAATGCACCTACATCTCTCATAAATACGCTTACAACATCTGACAAGCAAGAAAATATGTTGACAATGGATGAAGAATGTTCTAGGGTCCTATTCTCAGATGCAGTAAACGATGGATGCTTTGTCACAGAAGATTTTACACAAGGATATAACATGGTTGAATTTGGTAGCTGCACACATGCATCGCTTTCTCAGGCTTCAGACATCCAAAAATCTGAAAATGGAAGAACTCCTGCCTCACAATCTACTTGTCCTTCAAGTTCTAAAGTGTTACCAACCTCATGCTGTCAATCTTTTGTCTCTCCTTCAGTTCTCTTGGTTGAGAATGGTACAGTTTTATATGGCAGAAAGCCCGTTCAGTTAAATGGTCAGCCTTTTGGAACTCAAGAGCAAGAACTTCCGAATGTGCATGATGGCTTTGTCTATACCAGTGATGATTATACAGAAATGCAAGAGCAATCAAACCTCGACAAGAATTCTCTGAAATTGGTTCCTGTGAATACTTTTGGTTCAGAATCAAATGCAATACAAACTTGTCCTATTGTGGATGATAAGCCAAACTCACCTGAAGAACAGGATGATGGAGGTCTATGTTATGAGCCTCCTCGATTTCCAAGCTTGGATATTCCATTTTTCAGCTGTGATCTTATATCAAGTGTCAGTGATGATAAGATACAAGAGTATAGTCCCTTTGGTATTCGCCAGCTAATGATGTCATCTATGAACTGCATCTCTCCATTTAGGTTGCCAGATTCACCATTATGGGATGATAGTCCTGATGCTGTGCTGAAAAGTGTTGCCAAAACTATCACAGGTACACCCTCCATATTGAAGAAACGCCACCGTGACATATTGTCACCTTTATCAGAAAGAAAATGTGACAAAAAGCTGGAAATCGACATGGCGTCCAATTTGACCAAAGAATTCTCTCAAATGGATGTTATGTTTGATGAGTGTGGGACTGGGAATGCATCTCAGGAGTCACCTTCTGAATGAATGATCAACTCTGGTGTCTCCGTTGAAGACAAAGAAAACATGAACCCAACATTTGATCAGGAACAAAGTGATGGGGGAGATCACACTGGATCTTTAGATAATGGAGCTCATAAGAAAGATTCTGGTGGAATTAATTACCGAGGAAACATAAAAAAATAAGTCTGCGATATTGATACCAACTACAAAATTGACGCTGATGGATCTGACAAAATTGCAAGTTTTTTCTTCTTTCTGATGGCTCTAGTTTCTTTACTGATAATCTGAACTAATGTCGGAATATCAAGGGATCTGGAGCTATACACTAATAGTTATTGTTTGTATAACTCATATGATATTGATAATTCTATGTACCCTTGAGGTCTTAACTCTTCTTTCTTTATTGCTGTTATATTCCCTTTTGTGCTAATGTTATTGATTTACATTTTACCAACTTTTTTCCTCTACTTTTTGCAGGCCCAACGGCCTTCGGCAGTTCTTGTTGAGCATAATTTAAATGATCTGCTATTCTTATCTCCTTATCATGACAATCTTAAAGGAAACAGAGCATTGTCTTCGGGCTCTGGAACTCCAAGAAAACAGTATCATAAAAGCTCTGGAGCTATATCAAATCAGGGTTTTGCTTCCGAATGCTCGTCGGGAAATGCATGCATAGTTGTAAGCTATCCTACTCCAAAAATAAAGAGAGGTGATGCCAATCCAATTGCTGTTACTGCAGTATCAGCAACCCTGGAGAATTCTGCTGAAAATGCAGGGAACGCTGCTGCTGATGATATTGAAAATTGCAATATGTAAGGTTCCACAGCTCCAGAATGTCATTATTAATACTTCAAATGATATGATAAATCGATCACTCATCGGTTTCTTGCTTGAAATGGATTGCCAGGTTCGGAAAAACTCCACTGAAAATAAGTATGGAATCCCCATCAGCATGGAAGTCTCCTTGGTTTATCAACTCCTTTGTTCCTGGACCAAGGATTGACACTGAAATAACAATTGAGGTATAAAAACTTCAGGTATGTTTTAAAAGTTATATATCTTGTTTTACAATTCCTGATAATCGGAATCAACGGTCTCGTTCCAGGACATCAGATATCTAACGAGCCCTCCAAGTAGAAGCTATGGCGCCATCAGGTTGATGAAGCAGTTAAGTGAACATACCACATCAACTTATGCTGATGCCGTGGAAGCTTTAGGTAACGAAACTCCGGAATCAATTGTAAAGGGAAGATGCTCCCACAATCCTAACATGAACAAAGAAAAACATCAAATGGAGACTGAGCTGCATTCGGCTTCGAATATCTTGGTATTACTGAAAAGCCATAACCATGCTTAATATTCTCTTCTTTGTTGCAATTAGTTGAGACTAATAGTTTGCGATTAATTGCAGCCGGAGCGCCTCATCCTTGATTTTAGTGAATGTGAATCAGCAGGAAAGGGAACTGAAAATTTAAAGTCCTCAACAGCCATGAGTTTCTCAAGTCTCTCTTCCTATCTTCTGAAAGGTTACAGGTAATGGTTTATCAAGGCTAAAAGGCCTTCCTTGTTTGTAGTTTATATAAATATATGCATGGCATCTTTTTTATTTCTTTTTTTTTCAAGTTCTTCAATTAGTTGTCGAAAGAGAACGGATATAATTAAATTGATAGAAATAAATTGTTGAAGTGCACAAAAATTCTCTAGCTCTCATATGATCATAGATCAGGTTAAGTTGGGTCAATTTTTTGTTCACCTGAATTCAACCCAATTATTATATCCTTTCACCCGCACTCGAGTTGATCTGGATTTAAAGAGATTTTATGCTGTCTAAAATTTGACTTCATTTGTGAGGTAAAAACCCATATTGTGTGTGTGTATATATATATATATATATTCATATTTATTAGATAAAATATTTATTAGATAAAATAGGAACTTAACTAAAAAAATATAGATAATTTTATTACAATTATCCCTAAATATATAAGAATTATACTAATTTCTCAAGTTGAGTTTTTTCATCCTATACTAATCTAATCCAAATTTGAAACAAATGATCCTACAAAATCAGGTCAGGTCAGGTCTGAACCTCAAATGTTCATTCCTAATGTGAAGTAAATCAGGGATCTATTCAACCAGTGTTAGACTTTCCATTAAATACTCATGTTTGACACTTGAATATGAGAATATGATCTCCAAACATCCTTCATAGAAAAATATAACCATACCCCTGTTAGATACTTACCCTTGTCCGACACTTTCATCTGAGTTCAAGTATTTGAGTCCGGATAACATATGATCCAACCAATAAAATACAAGCAATTGGAACTGAACATTATTTCTGCCTTTCCAGTGTTTAAGGGCTACAGATAATTTTGAATAATAACAAGTTAAAAAACAATTACATTGATGTGATTCCCACTAACGTTTATTGATTATGAACTGTGTTCTGCTGTGCCCAATTTCTATGACATACGAGTAACGGCAGCATGAATTGCATCAGCCAGATGAGGAACTGTCTTAGAGCTCAGACCTGCCATGCTAATCCTCCTGTACACAAATGTCAAAAAAGAAATTTACTTGAGAGATACTTGGTTTAGGGACTTTAGCTATGCTACAAGGGCACATTTCCGCACTAGATAAGAGGTATTCGATACCCGTATCAGATAAATACTTTTATCTTACACTCACCCCTTAATCTAGAAAACATTGGATGTCAGTAATCGACTTACCCATCGGAGGTCATGTAGATGTGGTATTCTCTGGTCATAAATTCTACTTGCTTTGAATTTAGTCCGGTGAAGGTAAACATTCCAATTTGTTTGGTGATATGACTCCAGTCATCGGGTGTTCCTGCCGTATGGAAAAGATGGGGGAAAAAAGGTGAGACAGCAACATATACATAGGATGAACCATTGTTGTGAAAAGAATATTAAGGACTTTGAGATGACCTCTTGTGCGCAAAGCGTCGAAAAGTTGTTTGCGCATGCTTACGATACGATCAGCCATCGCCTTCAACTCGATGGTCCATTCATGGAACATGTTGCTGTTGGTTAAAAGAAATATGAAAAACCATTAAAGACATCCGTTTATGGGTATACATAACAATAGCCGGCAACCGATTCCTTAAAGTTCAATGCATACACTGATGCATACAGGGTAAGATGGAGTTCTTGCAAACCAAATGATACAGGCAACAGCGGTGTAGAGAATCATCGGTGAAGGGTGCCGTACCTGTCCTTCAGGATGGTCGCCACAATGGACGCACCATGAATTGGTGGATTCGAAAACATTGGTCGAATAACGAGCTTCAACTGGCTCTCGACCCTGCTTGCTACGGCAGCTGTCTTGCAAACCTATTGACAATGAAATTTGTGACAGAAGAATCAGAATACATTCTTCAGGTCCACAAATAACAAGGCATCGACAGATTAAAAGATTGTGCTCAAGATCATTCTAAGCATCAATCCTAGAGTCTTACAACACTCAGTGCACCAACACGTTCCCCATAGAGGCCCATGTTCTTCGCGTAACTCTGAGCTACAAAGCATTCACCACCGTCAGCGACAAACATCCGTACAGACTGTGCATCTTGATCCAGACTTCCGCTTGCAAAACCCTACAATAACAAGTATCAATGCTATCCTCTTAGGAATGATAATAATAGTACCATCGAATAATTATCTTAATTTTCTCGGTATGCAAAAGTAAATACCCAATGTTTCATTTGGTTTCTACTTACCTGATAAGCACTGTCAAAGAAAGGTAACAATGCCTTTGATCTCATCAACTGCCTTATTTGCTCCCATTGCTGAAGGGTGGGATCAACACCAGTGGGATTATGAGCGCAAGCATGAAGAAGCACAATCGATCCAGAAGGGGCAGAACTAAGGTCCTCCAATAACCCTGTTAACCAGAAGGAAATGAATATTGTAAAACCGATAAATTAACAGAGTAAAACTAAATCATATTAGTCCTCATTTGAAACCAAAAGCAAGCATGAACATCGATCACAACTTCAACAATAACGATAGGAAGTAAACAACTTCATAGATCTTGTTGATGATAAATGATAAAAAAAGCCAAATATAAGATTGAAATATGGAATTGTTATATACACAAAACACACATTCAAAGAAGTTCTCTCATACCCTTGAAATTCAATCCGCGTGTGGTCGGATCATAATAACGATATGTTTTCACAGATAATCCTGCCAAAGTAAATATCTTGGGGTGATTTCCCCATGTTGGTTGTGGAATGTATATGGTTTTCTGCAAAAACAAAACACCAAAATCACAGTAAAAAATGTAAGTGGATTACTACCATGAAATTGACCAAATATTAATACAAACAATACGATAAGGAAACTAAAACAAGAATTTTACTTGATGATAATGCCTAGCCATAAATTCAGCTCCAACTCTCAATGAACCCGTCCCGGATAAACATTGAACTGTGGTAACTCGATTCTCTTGAATTGTAGGGCTACATTTAAAACCCAAAAAAAGAAAGAAATTATATAATGAAGCAAAATGGATTAGAAGATTAGTCGCATAATATCCAAATTACTTGGTCACTAGATCATATAACAATGTTTAACAATAAAAAAATATTAGCAAACCTGTCAGCACCCAAAATGAGTTTAGCACTTAGTTTATTAAAATCTGCTATTCCAACAATGGGAAGATATTCCTTAACACGTGATCTGTCGTTCAACAACATTTGCTCTGCTTTTCTTACTACATTAAGAACAAGAGGCTTCCCTTCCTGTTAGCAAAATTAAAATTTTCAACTAAATGATAAAATCCAACGTGTACAGAAATGTTTAATATGCCCGCGGTCCCTGTACTCTTCGAACTTTTAAAATTTAGTCCTTAAAAAATTGAAATCTAATGGATAACATTATTAATCTACTTCGGTTAAACATAAATATTCAAAGTCCTGGTTTAAAATAAGGAATCCAAAATGATAACAAATATTCAAATCGAATGCAAGTTCGTTCATAACAAATTAAAAATTAGAGTAAATTCATTAAATTAGAAGAGTTCAGCAATTAGACTCGAGTAAAAATATTACCTCGGTTCGATAAGCACCAACTCCTAAATTCAACTTAACGGGGCTCGGATCTTTGTTGTATGCCACAGTTACCTAATAAACCAACGGTATTATGGATTAGCTAATCGTAAAATCTTAATCACTCGAGATTCAAAGAACAAGAATATAAAAAAGACAGGAGAGATTGAATTTAGTTAGCATACTCCGAGGATGGGATCTTCAGGGGCGCTAACGACGTGAGAGAAAACAGAGTCTCCATGATAACCGGAGGTGGGAGAAAATGCTATGGCGGTTCGAGACTCGATCGATGCGGTTGCAAGGTGCCGGATCAGAGCGTTTAACCGCCGATCGGCCGCCGAAGACGGTGACGTAAATTCGTGGCGCATGTTAGCTTGTCGGTACGTTTGAATGATTAACTTACGCTTTCGTTTTCTCTTTGCTTCACGGCAGATTTTGCTTTTGCTTGCTGAGAATTGACTGTTCGTTTTGTGTTTATATCAATGAAAAGAAGAAGAAAGAAAACAAAAGGCTTACGCGACGAGTGACGGTTATCTGCTTACCATTTCTCCATTAATTGGGGACCACCTTTTTTTTTCTCTATTATTATTTTTTCATGGTTTTGAAACTTTATTTAATAAACTTTTAAACTCATTAATCTATCTCGGCATAAAAAATATTATTTTTCTTAATATTTTAAATTTAAACAGTTATATTTATAAGATAAAATTATAAACATATATTATTTTATAATTATTTTAGTTAATTAAAAATATTAATAAATACTTTTTACATATAATAACATTTGTATTTAATTTCATAATATTTAAAAATATTATTTAAACTAAAATTCAATTGATTATTATAAGTATTTAATTATAAATATGTATGAGCAAATTCACCTATAAAAAACATCAATGAAAGAATTTAAAGAATATCTCAATGTTGATATATTGTTATTAGGTAATCCGCGATCAGAAATTGAGTAGTTTAATAAATAATTTTAATTTCCTGTCATATATTTTTAATTAATTGTTTAAATATAAAATAAGATTCAGTTGGATAGAGAGAAAAGCCACGTGGCGGATAGGATTATATCTCGAAGATGATGAATTATAAATGAAGTTTGCGTTTGGCACGTTTGTCAAGGTGGAGCTATGTTCAACTCTTTCCGGATGTTCACCAATTCCTAGGCTCATTCACATGTGGAATTAAATATTTTATCTTTTATTTTAGAGTTAATTATATCATATTCTTAAACTATTGTTTTCTTTTTAAATTAATCTCTAATTTTTAAAATGTTTTATCTAACTGCCTAAACTATTGGTTTGTATCAATTATATCCCCTCCACTAAAAAAACATAAATAAAAGTGTTAAATTCCACGTAATCAATTTTGTATTTTAAAAGCATTTATATAGGTAAATAATACTTTTAGTCTCTAAAATTATATTTTATTATCACTTCATATATAGAAAAATTCAATTTGTTCAATTTAAACCCGAACTCTCCAACCGTGAAGCAATTTATCTCGTTCAAAAATTTTCGTTGAAAGAAGCTACATAACACTCTTAGAACATGCTACTTAATACAAAATACGTATTAAATTAGAATTTTTTTCACAAAAGATCTTAAAAAACAAATTTATGATTAAAAAAAGAGAGTTTTCGTATATTTATTTTTTGGATTTTAATTTTTTTCTAATTTAATATATATTTTTGTTCCACATGGCATATTAAGGTGCATGGAGAATAAAAGAACCAAATGCGGCCAATTGATGAACTTTAGGCTAAAATCCACGACTAACTGCATCATGTATTGCATCTGCAAGATATGGAACTGCCTTTGAACTTAGGCCCCCAAAGCTAATCCTCCTGTAACAAAGCTCATCATTTACGATGGAACTGATTCACGAAGGTTATAGCGTGGATGGTAAGGAAGTAGATCGAGATTTTTTACCCATCAGATGACATGTAGACATGGTGTTCTTCAGTCAGAAAGTCAATTTGATCCTCATTCAATCCGGTGAACGTATACATGCCGACCTGCTTTATAATATGGCTCCAGTCACCCGGAGTTCCTGCCCAAAAAAAGAACAAGATATATGCTAAAGTTTAGGTTGAATCAGCAATGAAGTTTTGAGATGGATTTGTAAACTACATAAAGGGAATACCTCTTTTGCATAAAGCATCGTAGAGTTGGTGGCGTACTCGGAAAAATCGATCACTCATGGCCTTCAATTCGGTAGTCCATTCTTTGTACAACTCCCTACAATAGGTAAAGAATTAACGAGATCGAAAAGTTCCGAAACACCGGATAAATTGAAGATGACTATCCATCATAGTTTCTAATAATCACAACAATTGTTCATATTGCTACCAGAAAAAGAATCCAATGTACTACCTATCCTTCAGGATGGCAGTAACAATGGCTGCACCATGAATGGGCGGGTTAGAATAAAAGGGTCCTATGATCAGTCTGAGCTGACTCTCGACCCGCCTTGCCACATCAGCTGTTTTGCATACCTAAACATGGAGACAGATGTGACCATGTGCCTGGACCGTGGTGAAACATGGAGGTAGATGTTAACTATTAGGAGTTCTGTCGAAGTATCTTACAATGCTAAGCGACCCGATGCGTTCCCCGTAGAGTCCCATGTTTTTCGAATATGACTGAGCCACAAGGCATTCGCCACCATCACAAGCAAACATGCGAATGGACTGTGCATCGGCATCTAGATTTCCACTTACCAGACCCTTCAGGCACGGTCCATCGATCACCAAACGAGGTTCAAGTAGAAAACCTAAAGCCATTTATATTTAATACCTTCTTACCTGATAAGCACAGTCAAAGAAAGGGAATAAGCCTCTCAGTCTAACTAACCGCCTGATCTGTTCCCACTGTTCACAAGTTGGATCAACACCGGTAGGATTATGACCACTTGCGTGGAAAAGCACGATGGCTCCGGTTAAGGCCGAGCCAAGGTCTTCCATAAGGCCTATCAACACCAAGATGAATTATCTAAATCCATAAGAACAATGAAGAAAGTAATCAGGACCCAAATTCACACACATAATAAGCTTCGACGAATAGAAGATGTTCGAAATGAAGTAGACCTTGAAAATCTAGTCCATGTGTTTTTAGGTCATAATAACGGTAAGTCTTCAAAGTTAGCCCTGCCGCAGATAACAGATTTGGATGATTTCCATATGTTGGTTCAGGCAGGTAAACAACTTGCTGCACAAGAAGGTGGAACAGTGAGGTTAAACAGTCCGATAATAATGCATAAACAAATATGACATTATATCATTTACTTGGGGGTAATGTTTTGCTAAAAGTTCAGCTCCAAGCCTCAGTGAGCCACAACCAGACACACATTGAACGGTAGTCACTCTACTTTCCTGGATGGCAGAGCTTTTCCGAACAACGATATAAGCAACCAACAACAGGAAAACAACTTCAGCTAAAATCAGAATTCAAAGAAACTGATAATTGTTCTAGTGAACTTTAAACCAGGCTAGTATTCCTTTACCTGCCAGAGCTAAATATTAGCTCGGCACTTAATTTATTAAATTCTGGCATTCCTGTTATAGGAAGATACTCCTTATCAGCTGACCTAAACATCAGATAAATTATTCAGTCACGAGTCTCGACTTGAACAAATCTATGACGGAAAAAATAAGAGTAAAATACTTACAGATCATTAGCTAGAGTCCGCTCCACTCGTCTAACGACGTTTAACGTATGACATTTTCCATCCTGTCATACAACAAACAAATCCGATCCAGAAAATTATTTCCACGAAAACGAGCAACGCGATATATGGAAATGCTCATGAAATTTACTTTCTACTAACATTAATCCATGATTATAGCAGTTTCCCACCTGTCATCAACAGCCTAATACAACTGAATCCTAAGGAAGGATGTTTATTTGACAAAACAAGATACCTGAAAGATCCAACCTTGCAACCATATCATGGCTTCATCTTACCGGTAAGAAGCAGGTGATAACGAGCCTACCGATTGGAATGCAAAGTCGGTAACACACGATAAAAAAACACATTTTCTGGAAGCATGCCAAAATCTTGAAATGCACAGATAAGTAATAGCAACTCGATATAATAAGTAACTATCTGGAAGTATACTTGCAGTGGTCAATGTGGGTGAGAAACATCATTAAATTCGCACAAGTAACAAAAGCTCACCTCTGTTCGATAAACACCAATACCCAAATGCAGCTTATTGGGGCAAGGGTCCTTGTTGTAAGCTACTGTTGTCTTTTGTCATACAAGATAAAAGAATTAAAAGCGAAAGGAACATCTTAATCCTTGAAGGAACAAAGAAAGGGAAGCAAATAAAAGGAAGAAGTTGAAATATACAATATTAACAACTAATTTATCAAAATATTCGTAGTTAGAGATCTTGACTTGAATTCTGTTTGATCCAGTCTGAAAATATCACTATGCGATAAGTTTGGTGAAAAATTAGTTTGAGAGAAAAAAATAGGGTCTGTAATGGATGCACCAGGTCACTCAACCAGTTGTGTTCCTACACATTTATCTATCTATATAGATAGATAGTTTCATGTTTTCGTAGTTTGTTACTTATACAATTTTCGACTATAATAAATTTCCTCTGCCGATCATGATCATGGTTTTTCATGTCAACAATTTCACATGAAATCTTGTGTGTTTATTGTTAGAAATTTGCAAATGGAAGAATAGCTAAAGCGATATCAAAGTAAAATAAAATATCGCACTAGACAAGATTTAATGCAGTTCAACCTTGTCTATTTATACGAGAGAAACAAATAATGCACTGTAAAAAATCGAGATATATATATATATATGTATGTATGTATGTCAAAACTCAATGTATCCCAAATGACTCTCCAAGTAATCTTCAATCAGTATAATTTTATAATTTTAAAAAAATCCAACTCAATTTCTAAATAGAATTCAAATCAATATCTAACATTATTATGTTTTTCTTTTGATTTATGATTTATTACCATTATTTTTCTCAATTCCATAACACTTGAAGAATCGATTTCGACATAAATTCATGAAAATAGATAATCACACAGAGATTAAGCAATAGTCAAAAGCCCAGATGAAGTATTGAAACGATCGTGAACCATGTTAGAATTATCAGTTGAAAGCAGGGGAAAGTACTCAAAGGCAATGATAGAATTCAAACTTGCTTGAAGAACAGGGGACCATCACATTGAGTAAAACAATTAGTAAGAAATTGCAAGAATGTATTGAAAGTTTATAAAGAGGCAATACCGCGTAGATTGGAGGATCGGGAGCGGAGGGAACGTTCTGAAACAGAGAATCTCCATTTCTGGTCGGGTCCATGAGCTTGAGATGCAGTGAAGAGGTGAAGTGAAGATAAGCTGTCGCAAGAAGTGGCTCGATCAACCGTCAACTTCTTTCATTTGGGATTTTTTTTAATATGATAGATTACATTCATGACCACTTAATTATAGACTAATTCTATTTTAACCACTGATGTTGTAAAATTTACTATAAAACAGTTGGTGATTTGATTGACACTTAAGTAATTATATGTTTTGATTGATAAAATTAAAAGACTATTGATCAAAATATGTTCTATCTATAATTAAGTGGTCATGGATGTAGTTTACTCAAAACTCCCTTTAAAATTAGGGTAAAGCACATCAAAAGTAAGTGAACTATGGTCAAACGATCATCATATTTTAAAAATTATAAAATGATCATTGAATTTATTAAATCATTATAAAATAATCATTACGATGTTACAGTAAATTGTAAATTTTTGATAAATTTAATAGTCATTTTATAATATTTCGATAAAATTTAGTGATCAATTTATAGTTGTTTAAAAATTTTAATAATTATTTTATAATTTTTAGATGTTTAATAACTATAACAATCATTTGAGCATAATTTAATGACATATGAAGTAATTTATCTTAAAAATATTAGTATTTTTTATAAACATAAGGTGAATACGAATTAATATATGTTCAAAGACTTTTAACCCTTTGATAATAAATATTTATATTTTTATATATACGGTGCTTGAATCTTATATTTTAAAAAATAATAATAATGTCTTAACCACTAAACAGTTGCTTGCACTAAAAAAATATTATTTAGACCCGAAATTTAGGCGACGAAAAAAAAAGCAAGCAAGAATCTACTCAGGCCTTCATCACGCCGTAGTTCTGATTTGTGACCTAATTTGCCTAACCTTTTTCATGTTATAATAATAATAATAAAAAGATTCCAGTGGCGTCCAATTAATCGATCAATTAATCTAAATTAAATAGGGTAAATTATATGTTTAGTACACAAATTATTACTTTTGTTTTTCTTTTGATATTCAAATTTTATTTTGTTTCAATATCATATCTAACGTTTAATTTAGGTTTTACTTTGGAACTCTGCTGTTAAAAATTAACATAACTATTGATGTGACATTTTAAAAAATCAATGATGATATGGCATTACCTTATGATGAAACGTAAATATCGCCGTTAAATTTTTAACGATGAGATACCAAAATAAAACTTAAACTAAACGTTCGGTATGATTTTGAAACGAAATAAAATCTAGGTACCAAAATATAACAAAAATAATAGTTTAAGTATTAAACGTGTAGTTTACCTAATTAAATATTGTAGATAGAGATGAGAATAGATCAAATTAGATCATACTCATCTCGAATTTTATATACTCCATGAGTCACTCAATTTGATAAGAATTTAGAAAAGTTTCATCTAATTTGAAACTAAATTAAGATTATTTCATACACTTTTAACATTTTTACGATTAATATTTTCTAATTCAATTATTAAATTTTATATCCTATTTGCGTAAATCATGAATATTAGTTTTTTAGTAAATTAAAAGTATTTAGTTTATGAGAAAAATATTCAACCATCATATATATATTGATAAATATATATGAATTTAGATTAATATAATAGTGTTTTTTTTTTTAAAAATGCAACTCTTGTTATAAATCTCTTCATAACTCAATTAAACAATAGTTCGATCGCATCAACAGAAAGAAAAAAAAAGTATCAAGAGATTTATTGATAATTATCAATATTGACTCAAAATTTTATATACACGAGACGTTTTTTTCGAAAAAATCACAAGTGACCGGTATATTTATCGATTTAACACCGGTTATATTATACTTCTCGATCTAACACCCGTAACAGTAAAGCGCGCTCCCTGCCCCGCGTTATATGCTGATTTGGCGTGTGAGGTATAGCGCGCCCCCTGTACCGCACTATACGCTGACATGACTTACACGTGGGTATAGCGCGCCCCCTGATCCGCGCTATACGCCACGTTTATCTGACACGTGGGGTATAGCGCGGTACAAGAGACTCGCTATACCTTTAATTACCCCCAATCCTCCCTATAAATACCACATCCTCTATTACTTTCATCACACCATATTCTCTCAAATACTCTCAAATACTCTCTTTATTTAAGGTATATTTTATAATATTTTTAATATTATGTATTTAATTTATTTAAGCATTTTACTTTATTTAATATTTTACTAATATAATTTTTTTACAAATATATAATGGAAGGCGGTATACTTCACTTGGATGGAAATCATATATCTCGACACTTTGCTGATATGATAACATTTTAACGTTTTAATTTAATTTAAATTATTTGTAATAATTTGTTGATTTATTTAATGTATGATTAAGAATTAATTTGTGTAATTATTTAATTTTAGGAGAAGGACCATGTATTAGATCCTTTTATTAGGAATATTAAGTTAGTGATACCTAGCCGTGTCTTGCCGTATTTAGTAGAGGCTGGATTTGGTTATATAGGTAGATATCAGGGTCACTGTAAGATAGAACCAGACCCTATTTATGCCTTAGTAAAGCGGTGGAGGTCGGAGACCCACACATTCCATCTTCCGTGCGAAGAGTGCACGATTACACTTGAGGATGATGCTATACACCTAGGGCTTCCAGTGGATGGATATGTGATATCAGGGATCTCGCAGGGTTCATGGACTACTTTGTGCCGGGATAATCTAGGACGTGTCCCGGAAAGTTTTATCGGAGGTAGGATATCGTTAAATTGGTTAGATGCCAATTTTCGAGAGTTGAGCGCAGACGCCTCTGAGGATGAAGTTAAGATGTATGCACGGGCATGCATACTGCAGTTGATATGAGGGTTGTTGATGCCGGACAAATCATGCAACCTAGTTCACTGTATGTGGTTGTGACATCTTAGCGACTTTCGTCTGGCCGGATCATTCAATTGGGGCTCAACAGTTTTGGCTTTGCTGTATATGGAGATGTTTGGAGCCACTGACTACAGGCGTAATGCTATCGGCGGATGTCTTCTGCTGCTGCAGTCTTGGGCATGGTATCGATTGCCCTTTTTATGTCCCGTTGTGAAGAACCCATTCGTATTTCCACTACTTCTAAGGTAATTATAAAACTGATTTTATATATTAATAATTTTATACAGCGTATAATAATTTTTTTTCCTTGAATAGGTGGTATACTGATAGGAAAAATCATCAGAAGCTACCTGATGATTTAGAAAAAATTAAGGTGCTAATCGATCAGAAGGCTGACACACATGTATGAATTTTAATGTTTAAAAATCGATTTTAGATTATAGTTATATAATTATATTATTATTTTGATAAAAAAATTATATAATATTTATTTTAGTTTGAATGTGTGTCATATTGTACTGATGATGTGAGGGCGGTGATCCCACCTGAGTGTAGGGACCCATCAGATGTTTGGATGGCGATGGTCCCTCTGATCTATTATGCGACCGTCGAGTGGTACTCTACTGATCGTGTGCTCTGGCAGTTTGGTTGTTTTCAACCAATTCCGGAAGCACCTCGCAATATGGACGAGTTGCATAGCTTAGATAGACGCGGCAAGACAGATACAACTGCCAACAATAAAACTTGCTTGTATTTCCTATACAAGAAAGTCTCGTCGATCTGGACCACATGCTTGCAGTATTTGGCAGCATTAACGCACTGTGGGTAACTCCAAAAAACCCGGTAGAATTGGCATCGATCGCGGAGAACTCGATCATTATGGTATGCATAAAAGGTTTCGAAGTCCACAATTGTCCCAGGATTCAACCTCCGTACCAGTTTAAATCATCCTGGAAGTTTGTTGTAAGATGCATCCCATTTGCCATGAAGTTTGACAATGTCATTTTGTTTTGCCAACCAAGCTTTTTTATAGGAGACAGTGTACCCATACTGCGATTGTATAGCTGAAATCAACACTGCAACAACTATATGAGAGCTTGCTTTTACCATGGGCATGATGGCTTGGCATATCACTTCAGAGTCCAAGTTGGGATGATCTTGGTTGACCCCTCCAACATAATATGTGTGAGGACCGTTGTATACTGTTAGTTCCCATATGTTGTTTTTCATCTTCCTTTTCGATACGCGAACCATCCAATTGCATCCGTTTTCGCGTCGGGCACAGTATCATACATATTTTTTGGTCGTAGATCGGTTGACTCTGGACTGAACAAAATTACAGATATTGTAATTTTTTTATAGCCATCACCGCTTCTTCTTTGCTTGAGAACTCCATGCCTAAAGATAACTCACCATTATTTATTGATGAGTAATATCCATAGTCACCGAGATGAGGCATATCCGCAAATTCTGGCCCGTACATTGCACCATAATCAGCTTCATACATGTGTACAGGAGGGTCAGTTTGTGCCACATTTCCTGGAACTTCATCATCATCGGAGTTGAATTGCGGTGATTCTGGGTGAATGAATAGTCCAGTCTCAACACCATCCGCACCAGGCTCACGAAGCGGTTCTTCTGGTGGAGATGATAGTTCCTTCATGCTCTCCACATTTAGGTCGAAGAACCTACTACTTGTACGCCTTCCCCTTGAATTGGATGGTATATCGACATTGAGATCGAAAAAGCTCACAGTCGAATGCCTCCCCCTGGAGCTTGAAGCCATTGTGTCAAATGGAAACTGCACAGATGGTTGCGTCGATGGCATCTCCATATGGTCAAAGAAATTTGCAGATGAATGCCTTCCCCTTGAACTGGACGCAGTGTTGCCATACTGATTGTTCGTGGACCCACCTCAGTACATATCGTAAGGAGTTGCGGATGAATGTCTCCCCATTATGACATTAAAATCATTACACATTACTGTAGTCGTGCTGTCAACTTGATCAACTTGTTCAGCCAGCCCATAGTGGGAGCTTAAAGATTGACCCCGAACAATACGCACTTAAACAAAATGTGCATATATTTCAATAGCGGCGTCTGAATAATTATTTTGAGCTTCAACCATCATTTGAACATCATCATTGTTCGAAAGTTCAAACGCTGTATAAGTTAATGACAACAATGATATTTGAAATCTGTACTGCAACGACGATATTCTTCTACTACTTCCAACATGAATCTTCCTCGAAATCTTCGTTATTAGCTCCTCAAGAGTTATGTTTCTCTTGAATGATATTTTAACACGCTCATTTGATACGAAAACAACACCGATTTCATCTTCTCGAATTTCACCATCATAATAAACAATAGCTGAAAGTCGCGCCATTCTTTGAGTTTAAAAGTGCGACAATATTATATCTGCAAAAAAAAATAATTGAAACAAACTTGATTAAATAAATTATATATGAACGAAAATATAACACAATAAATTTTTTACACATCAACGTAAATAATTTAAATAATATAATTTTATATTATTACATGTACCGCAAAACTATTTTGACGTATGCTCATGCTTTTCAATTTTACAAACACAAAAATTAATTGAAAATAATTAGTATAATATTTTTTCAAATAATCATAATAAACAATAAGTATAATAAAAAAAATTATGACAAAATTTATAACGAAAAATCGCACGAACTTCTAAATTAAATATGAGAAAATTACCAGAATTATTACTCGTTGACGAAATTGTTGTATTAATTTATAAGTAAGAGGAGAGAGATGTGAGAAACTTAACGGGGAGTGAAGGGTATTTATAACCATATAAGAAGCGGTACTTGCACCGCGCTATATGTAATTATTCAGATAAAGGTATAGCGCGGACCTGGTTTGCGCTAAATATAATTCATACTCAGGTATAGCGCTAGCAGGGGCAGCGCTATACCCCTACGTGACGTATAGCGCGGATCATGGGGCACGCTATACCCACGTGTAAGCCATGTCAGCGTATAGCGCGGTATAGGAGGCGCTATACCCCACGTGGCGCCAAATCAACATGTAGTGCGGGGGCAGAAAACGCGCTTTACTATTACGGGTGTTAGATCAGGAAATATAATCTGACCGGTATTAGATCGGTAAATATACCGGTCACCGGTGATTTTTCGAGAAAAACGTCATACACGAGAGGTATAATTATATAAATAAATTCAAAAATCAAATTGTAAATATTAGTCATAAAGATAATTAAAGTGTGTAAAATATCTCTAAATTTATAAATATGTATTTCCTTAAACAATATATCAAAATTCAAATCTCACGTATAATAAATAACATAGTGTGGTTTGCTTTCTCTTTCTCGTCTGTTTTTTTTTTTCATAATACATACCTTCGTAGCTTTCTCTTTACACAATTCTTTGCTTGCTTAGATTCCGCCTCCCTTCATTTTGGCCCCTCGAATTTGTCCAAAATTTATTTTTAACCCTTCCAATTTTAATTACTGTTGACCTTCGAGCAAATGACTTGTAATAAATTTATGAATTTACTTTGTTTTTGAAATCCAAAATAAAATTTCGAAGTCCAGGTTTTCAAATGGCACTTACACGAGTTTTAATTTCTAATTTTAATCTAATAGAATTGATGCAACGTAGACTCGGGATACCGATTTAATTAAACACCATATAATAGGTATAACATACTATTGGTAATTTTAAACCAGTTCAATTATTATTAATTGTTGAATTTAACTTAACTTGTTTACAATTATTGATATATAATTTTAGATTGGGAACTGTAAAACACCATTAAGAGTATAATCTTATTTTATTTATTTACAATATGACCTTATTTTAAAAAATATAATGTCTTGTATAATAATGGTCATGGATCGAATTTTTGATCGACTAAAAATTGACTTGAACATTCTACTCCTCTACCTGTCACCTGATTTGATCTAGATTTAGGGATGTTTCAAACCCGAAACCTGATTTGTTGTTTTAGATATAAAAAATTACATTCAGTTCAACGTATATATGTATAATTATATTTTTATTAAATAAAATAGGGACTTAATTGAAAATATAAAGGGATGTATTATTACAATTATAAAGTATACAAGAGATAATTATATTATGGGTAAACTGCACATTTAGTATTTAAATTATTATTTTTGTTTTATTTCAGTACCCAATTTTTTTAAAATCATACATAACGTTTAATTTATATTCAATTTGGTACCTCACTGTTTAAAACTTGACTGTAATGTTGACTTGTCACCATAAGATAATACCACGTCGTCATTGAAAAAAATTTAAAATTGTCACATCAACAATTATGTTAATCTTTTAACGGGATGATATCAAATTGAAACATAAACTAAACATTAAATATAGTTTTGTAAAAAATAAAATTTAGATATAAAAACAAAACAAAAGTAATAATTTTGATACTAAACATGCATTTTACCCTTATATTATTTATTCACGCCAGACATAACCAAATATTTTCACCCTAATCTAAACCTAATACAACATTATCCTTTAAAAACCGTAATTCGACCTAAATTTAAATTTTAGAAAAAATTGACTACATGAAATTGAGTCGAAACCCATCAAAACCTGCTCCGTATACATCCCTTTTTTTATCCGTTAAACCAATTGGGGGTTGAATTCAACTTAATTTTTAGAAATGCTAGGAAATACTTGATGGTCTCAATCATTAGAAAACAAAGAAACAAAGTTTACGGTTACCAATACACAAAAGCAGTTCCTTCAAAATTCAGTATGCTGAGAAACGACACCGTTGTAAGGCCCTCTCACAAATGCACAAGTTCAGTTATAAAACGATAGAAACTTAAAAACAACCGTCTGATGTAAAGGATCGACAAATCAATCCGTATCGGGAGAAGTACAACTAGAACATGGGTACGTTTATGCTTCAGTTTAATGACACGTGTCTGATGATGATTGGTCTTTACTTTTTTTATTTCACCTCTCAAATAATTGGGGGAAAAAAGTTATATATAAGAGAAAAAGAAAATGGTAGAAAATGTTGTTTTTTTTTTCAACTGAAAAAGAAAAAAAAACTATTTGATTTGATCTCAGAAACAAAAGGCGAGTAAAGCGAGGAAGAAAAGGGAGGGACCTGCTGATTTTGGACTGTTGTTTGGTTTATTTGTTAAAAGATAGATTTGAGTGCTCCGGAGTAGCCCCTGGAATATTCTACCGTTCTTCACGACCGTGCCCGACGGTGATTGAAATCGGAGTATTTTTGCTTTTTTGTTTTCGGTGTGTGCGAATCTTTTTCTCTTTTTTTTTTCTATAAGCGAAGATGGTGAACACTATGGTGGAGAGCGCAACGAGTGACTTGCTGATCGGGCCTGATTGGGCTCGGAATATCGAGATATGCGACATCCTTAATCACGATCCTGGGTATGCGTTGCTCTGGATTCCAATTTTCTCCCATATTCTAAGAAGTTGCTATTGGTCTCATAATTCAATTGATGATTGTGTTCAGTTGTTATTGCTTTTATGGTTCAATTGATGATTGTGTTCAATTTGATTATAAAGAATGAGCATGAAAATTGTGAATCTAGTGTGCTTTCTTATTTCAGTGTTCGAATTGCTTTTTTACTTTTACCATTTTTTTTAAAATTTTCTCCACTTGTTCTTGTAGTGATTGTAGATTTAAGAGAAGTTAAATGTTAGCTACTTAGCTTTGCTTTTACAGCATGTAAATTTAAAGGGAGAGATTTGGTTCAGAAAAATTATAATGGTTGATCAGTTTGTTTTGCCTTTTCTTTCTTTGTTGACGTGTAATTTCTTCATGGATGTATCTGATAATACAGCTTTTAAGTAAGATTTTGTTGATTGATGGAGAGCTTAACTCCATGTGAATTTGACTGGTTATAGAGCTCAGCTACTTTCTCAAAGTGAAGGATTACTGGGTTATTTCTGCTTTTAAGTTTTCCTTTCTCGAACTCGAAGTTTAACTGGGTTTTAGTTAGTTTTACTTGAGCAGCGTCATGGTAATTATGTTTTATACTGTTGTTTTTTGTTAATTATTTTTGGTCACTTTTTCTGGTTGATTGTTATAGTTACTATGACTTCCTTGAAAGTAGAATGGCGTAAAGGTTTAGTTTTCTGATTTTATGGTTTCTATTGACCTTTCTTTTTTCAATTTTCAATTTTCTCTCTCCAGAGGAGAAACACCCGAAGGTGACTGGATTTATATTTTTTAAGTTTGAATAATTTTTTGCTTTCTTAAATCTAGTAGTGAAATGTTATGATTATTATCAGGCAAGCAAAAGATGTCGTGAAAGGTATAAAAAAGAAGTTTGGAAGTAGAAATCCTGAAGTTCAACTTCTTGCACTAACTGTAAGCTGCTAATAACTTTTCATTGATTTCCACTAGTGTCTAGATGTAATGATAATTTATGTTGCCCGTTTTGTCACCATTTTGTACACTGAACTGAAATTGTTTAAATCTGGTTTACTTTCTACATTCTAGCTGCTAGAAACTATCATAAAAAACTGCGGGGACATTGTCCATATGCATGTTGCAGAGAAAGGTGTTCTTCATGAGATGGTTAGAATAGTCAAGAAGAAGGTAGGGAGTCTCATTTTGTAGTTATTTTCTTCTTGTAAAACTTGTTCTCAGTTTTTGTACTGCTCAATTGTAGCCTGACTTCAATGTTAAAGAGAAGATATTGACTCTCATTGACACTTGGCAAGAAGCTTTTGGAGGTGCAAGGGCAAGATATCCACAATATTATGTTGCATACCAAGAGTTATTGGTATGTTTGCTTAGGCCTCTCATCTCAAATTGTATGAGTCTATGGGACATGCTGCATTTCTTGATATCTGCTTCGTCATATTCTATTCTTCATTTGTGACTTACATTGTATTCAAAACTTATTGATACACAAAGAGTATTTCTACACAAGTGGCCTTTTCCTTTTAATTTTTCCTCGAGTCAAATTGGTTTATTGTTCAGCGTCTCGGGGCAGTATTCCCACCAAGATCTGAGAGGTCTGCACCTGTACTTACTCCTCCTCAAACACAACCTTTGTCTTCTTATCCTCCAAACATGCACAATTCTGATCAGCAAGACACAGCTAGGTCTTCTGCAGAGTCAGAGTTTCCAACCCTGAGGTATTTTTCCTTTTTGTTCCTCAGTTTTTTAGTCGTATAAAAGCATGTTGTTTTTTGTATTTTGTATTATTCCTATTCAGTTTCATGATGGCCTACGTGTGTTTTATAAAAACATTCTGAAGTCTTTTTAGAAATGTGCTGCAGTAAAAGGGTTATGCAGAAGGCTGGTGCCCATACTAAATTATTGTTATCATTGTCTAATGAATAAATTATGGAGCTAACTGGAATATGCTTTTGATAATGACTTCATAAGAATAAGAATCCATTCTGTTTGTGAGACTAAATTATTTAGTATTTCTATGTATTAAAATAATTGTCAAACTGAACTCTTTATTCCTTAATTTAATCTTTGAAGAGATCAAATTGAGTTGTTGGGTGAAAATCTTCCTACTTGTTTCAACTTCAGTTTGGTCATCACATCAGTGCTCCCTGCCCTTAGCTGATAAACATGACTGCAGTGTCATCACACCAATGAATATCCATGTCTCCTAGAAATAGAGCAGTAGGGACTGTCCACAGATTAGAGCAGTTATAATAGTTGAAACAAGATGAATGGCTTGTTCTATCACATTAATGGTAGTGAAATTACATTGCTATACTTCGAGTCTTTTAACAGAAGTTTCATTGATCAGTTTGACAGAAATTCAGAATGCACGTGGTATTATGGATGTCCTTGCAGAAATGCTAAATGCAATAGATCCTGGAAACAAGGAGGTATTTGTTCACAAATCACAATTTGATATAACTGGTATTTCAAGCTTATTGCTAAATCAATCGTATTCTGGCAAGCACATGGTAGTGTAGTTTCTAAGGGACAAGTCTTTAATTGGATTTAATGTGACTATCAAAGTTCTAATATAACTGGTATTTGTTTAAAAAATTTGTTGGCTGTGCTCAAATTCATCAGATGGTGAACCCGTTTATCTGTGTAAACTTAAGTTTTCGAGCTCTTATAATGAAAAATCTTTTCAAAAGTTTTTTTGATGTTTCAAGCTGCTAAATCTAAAGACATAATGCTGTTGTGGTTTCTTTAAGTTCATTTTCTATTTGCATATTTACTGGTCTTTCTTCTACCATTTCAGGGACTTAGGCAGGAGGTGATTGTTGATTTGGTGGAGCAGTGTCGTAATTACAAACAAAGAGTTGTACATCTTGTTAATTCAACATCGTAAGAAAACATTCTTTTAATAAAACTTCCCTGGGGCCCTTCATACTTTCTATAAGTTGATGACTTGATGTTATCATGTTCTTTCATGGATGTAACATGCTTTTCTGTATGGAACTCTCTTTTTATTTCGTGGTCCTTAAGGCATCTGTGCTAGTATCATTTGTTAAAATACTTTACCAAAAAGAGGTAGTGAAATCATGTGTTCAGATCAAAGGTCTTCATTATTTTATTCAATTGTATTCTATCCGTTGCTATGGTAACTAGAAGCTGGAGCAGTCTGTGAAGGAATTGATTTTTTTATCAAAATCTTTTTCCTAACCAATGCCAATGAGTATCTTTTTGTGCATTTGTGTGATACTTTCACTTATTATGGCATGTTTCACGTGTGACTTGCATGGATAGTTGGCTACTAACCTCTATGGAATTTTGTAAGAAATTGTGTGAAATACATTTTACATTTATATCAACTTTTGGTTACCCATTGTAGGGATGAGTCACTTCTATGTCAAGGTTTAGCATTGAATGATGATTTGCAGCGATTACTAGCACGGCATGAAGCAATAGCTTCAGGAACTTCCTCTCAAGCAAGCAATCCTAAGCCTGAACCTGCAAAAGAACTTGTGAATGCGGATGGTCCACTAATTGATACTGGAGACAGTAGCAAGCAGACTGAGGCCAGGTAATTTGGCATCTTTGAACTGGATTGCATATGCAGGGATCTAGGATTAAAATTTTTGGTGTTCTACATTTTTTTTATTACAACAAATTTGTAGGAATATGCTTAGAATTGTAAGTTCTGTTTGTTATATGCACTGCATTATACTTTTCCTAAGCATTACTGGTGATAACCATAGTCTTTTTCTCAGAATCTCAGAACTTGGTTACGAGTTTCTTTCATCTTTTTGAATCATTTATTTTGAGAAGTCCTTGGTACGATTTAGTTGCTGGGTTTTTTGAAATAAATTGCCTGATTGCGGGTGCTTGGTTATGTCGAAGTGGCGATCTTTTGAACATTTTAGATCTAGTGATTAGTAGTGCATTTATCTCTATCAGGAATGGCTGAGTTACTTATCAAGTGTTAGGGTGCTAGGATTGACATTGAAATTCTACTATTTTGGGTTTACCTAAAACCCTTCGTCTAATATTTCCTGTAGCTCGAGTTTTAACTAACAGGATTTTTTTTTCACTGGTCCACTTCAAGCACTGTTGAAAATTCACCATTTAATCAGTTACTGCTTCCTGCTGCTCCTGCAACCAATGGTTCAACTCCTCCACCGTCTGCCAATCCCAAAATGGACTTGCTTAGTGGCGATGACTTCAATTCACCAAAGGCAGATAATTCACTTGCCCTTGTTTCTTTGGGAGAACCACATCCACAAGCAGCAACTCCTGCATCACAGGAGAATGCCCTCGTTCTCTTCAACATGTTCTCCGATGGTAGCAACACCTCCAATTCTATTAACACCCAGTCTTCACATTTGGCCGGACAAACCAACCCTTGGACTCCTCAAATTCAGCAGCAGCAGAATTTTCGCGCGAATGGAACTGCACCAAACATGGGATCACCACAATACGAGCAGCCATATGCTCAAGGCACAGTTCCTGCCTGGAATGGTCAACTGGTTCAGCAGCAGCAGCCCCCCTCACCCATCAATGGTTCATTTCTGATTACAATAGGTTTCTTATGCACAAACACACAAGCATATCGTTTTACTTTTGGCACTAATCCCTAGGGACGGACACATTCTAGGCTTCGTTTGGCAGGATGAATAAGTATATTCTTGTTTCCACTACATTTATATCTTATGAAACTTTCTTTTTGCATGGAGAGAAGGTGCTCAGAGCAGTGCCTCACTTCCGCCACCACCCTGGGAAGCACAGGCAGCAGACTCAGGCTCCCTTGCAGGTGCTCAGCATCCCCAGTCAGTGGTTACTCAAGGACCTCAGCAGATGGGAAGTGATCAGATGGCCGGTATGTACATTCAGCCAATCACAACTGGTCATTTATCGACGATTACCAACCATGTGGCTCCAGGAAACCAGTTTGCTGGCTATCAGCCACAGCCGGTCCAGGGACAGTATATGGGCATGCTTCCACAGCAAATGCCAGCTGGCCAGATGAGTTCAATGTATCCTCAGCAAATGCCGGCGGGCCAGATGGGTTCAATGTATCCTCACCAAATGCCAGCGGGGCAGATAGGTTCAATCTATCCACAGCAAATGCCAGCGGCAGGCCAGATGGGTTCGATGTATCCTCAGCAGATGTATGGCGACCAAATGGGAGTGTATGGCTATGGTCAGCAACCGTATCTCGATCAGCAAATGTATGGGCTATCCATCAGAGATGACAATGCCTTGAGAAACTCTTCCTACCAGGTTCCCACTCCATCTTACGTTCCACCGAGTAAACCGTCGAAACCCGAGGATAAGCTGTTCGGAGATCTTGTTAACATGGCGAAAATTAAATCAACAAAACCCACTCCTGGAAGAGCTGGAAGCATGTAAACTTGGATTTAGCTTTTACATATTTTTTGGTGGCCAACTTGTTTCTTTCTCTTTTCCCATGTTCTTTCCTTAAATATTTTTCATATTCATGTATGCTTTTCTCTGTAGAGAAAATGGAAAGATCAAACTTTCTGGCTAGGTTGAGTTTTTATAGTTTTCATTCTCTCGTTTTCTTTCACAACACTATTTTTTCGATTGTAATAATAAAATGTATATGTCGAATTTCTTTTAAGTTATAATTAAAGTTTCTTTCGAGTTATGAGTAATTTAGACATTATATTAAAAAATTATTTTTTCTTTATTTTGTTAAAATTAATTATGTGTTCAATAAATTTTTTAATTACAACGAAAAAAGTAATATTTGTTTGATTAGTTTGAGTTAATTAAAAGGTAGTGTATGTGTTTGAAAGATTTTCAAACATCTGATAATGAATGATTAAACATTTATGCACATATCATGTTTAAAACTGAAATCTTTAGAGATAATAATTCATTAATCATTGAAATCATTTGATTCATGTAATAATTACTATTTTTAAATGTATTCAATTATCATATTAAAATTCACAATAGTACGTATTTAGATTTGAATTATGTAGGAACCCTAACCCCTCTCCCCCCTCTTTTTTTTTTCCTTCAGAGTTTATACCGTTTTTTTATAGATCAGAACAATTTTTTCTTCTTTGATATTGTTTAGCAGGTGGCGGCACCAATTTTGATGTTGGTTGTCGACCATTGATTTTCTTCTCTCTTTATTTTTTTTAATAAGAATAATTATGCCTATATGACACGTTTTTATCTGGCTTTGTGGCACGTTTTTCGTTTTCTTTTTCAATCATTTGGTTGTTATTTTTATTTTATGTTTTCTCAGAGTTGGATTTGACGATGCCACGACAGATCAATATGGTGCTCGTTTGTAACCCAGTTGATCTTCCCTGCTATGAACCATTGGATTAAATTTGGATATGTGATTTTGTGATAGTGGATAATTTCTCATGACGCTTGACTCTGATTTGCAGCTCTCAGTGGTCTTTAAATAGCTTAATCCACTATTGTGGTTCGTTTGCCAATGTAATCAGATTTACTTATATCTATTTTTTATTTGAGTCTTTTGGTTGAGTTTTTAAGTTTTTCCATGTATGTCCTTATATGATCAAAAGTGATTAGTTTAATGTTATAGGAAAATGTCTAAATTATGTATTTAGTTTATGATGGTAGTCATAAATAGTAA
Source organism: Hibiscus syriacus (assembly GCF_006381635.1). Taxonomy (NCBI): domain Eukaryota; kingdom Viridiplantae; phylum Streptophyta; class Magnoliopsida; order Malvales; family Malvaceae; genus Hibiscus; species Hibiscus syriacus. Next base: position 1,803,221 of record NW_024062953.1, on the reverse strand, counting down.
CTTCTATTAAAAAAATTATCATATTATTTTTTATTTAGTATAGAAGTGTTGAATATGATAAATAGGAAGATAGTTGTTTATTTTAGCATTTCAAGTTTGGATCTTGAATGGGTTCAAATCAATACTTATTTTCGTTTACATATTGGATTTAAATATGTTTCGGTTATAAATTTGATTGTTTGTTAAACTTATTGAATTAGATTGTAATTATCTGAATATTGTAATAATTAATTCAGATAATAATTTAGATTATAATTATCTGAATATTATTTGAATGTTATATTATGGCCATGACTCTAAAAACATACCATCCAAAATTAAACTTATCTGTCTGGTTTGGTTGGAATCATTCAAACTGATAATTAAATAGAGATTTTATGAATTCAAATAGAGTGGACCTAATAAAAATAATAATAATTTTTATTTTATTGTTGTATGGTTTTCAAAATATTTATAAATTTATTTTCATAAAATTCATATATCTTCGTTATTATATTATTAATAATTTTCATATTTTTGAATTATTATATTTTTAATAAAAATTTTCATACAGTTTTAGTATTATATTATTAAAAATTGAATATAATTATATATGTTTTCATAAAATAAATAATTTAAAGTTATTTTTATTCTTATTTTTCATCCTTTAAATTGATATTCACTTGTTCTCCTCGTTCCACCATTTGCCAAATGACTTTGCTTTGTAAGCATTGATTAATATTTCCACAATTGATATTTTAAAATTAGGATTCCAACTACCATGAAAAATATGTACACCATTTTCCCATTGTTAAAAATTAAAAGGATGAAAATGAAATGCATTTGTGTTGTTTTGCTCTTATAAAATAAAATTACCTTAAATTTTATTGATTGGTCTAATCGAACGAAAATACGATATGTAGGTCCCTTAAATAAGTAAATTGAAACAGTTTGTCTCCATCATGAATTTTTTATAATACTTGATTCAGATAAGTCGATCAGTGAAAGGATAAATGACAATATTATATAAGGACAAAGATACATGAAAAGTCAGAAAGGCTCGTCCCTCTTAAAAAGTTTGATCTAATAATATTTTAAGTCATTATCAATTTAAAATTAAGTAAAATTATACTTTTTTCTTTACCTTTTTAGATAATATATTTAATAAATCTCTATTATTTTAAATTTAAATAATTGGTCCCTCTCAATATTTGATCATAACTTTGTTTCTGGTGTTAAAGATGTGTGTTAGAATTTTAGTTTTGGGGGTTGGAATCTCATAAATAAAAAATTGAAAGAAATGATGGAAAATATTTGAAGTTGTTAGGTTTTTATTTAAACAGATTATTTTTTATGAAGTACGCAAATATCACTCGTGCTTTGCTTTGTTTAGTCTCAATTATTAATAGTTACAAAACATTCTTAATTATATGATACTGTTTTGTTGAGTCATCTAACTATTAAAAGTTACAAAATAATCACTCGACTATTCATATGTTTCAAACTTATACTTTTTCATTAAAAAGTTGACGACCATTTGAGCTGGATGTTAACCTATTGATTGAAATATGATAAAAATATGATCTTAGAATCATTTGGGATGTATTTTATGGATCGAATCTCTGTTTACACTATATTGTCGAGCAAATGCTTGAAATATTATGTCATCGAGTCAGTGTTAGAAAGTAACGGTGGAGCCACTAAACATCACTAACATATAATTTTATCCTTATATATAGACTAGTTGAGACACAAATCTAAGAAACAATTCATAATGTTGAATTAGGAAAACACATAAAAAATTCCTTCAAAATTCGCTCTTTCCGATGATAGAGAAATGCAATATTGTGTTCGACTGATCACTATGACCATACATACTGTTGTGATCGTTTGTTGTTGTATCTTGGGAAACCGACGTCCAACTTACCCAAAACATCTAGGAGAGGACGAATCTATCTTAAAGAAATTTTTCATACAAGCCTCAACAAAAACTTATTCTTTTGTTTTCTTACTATGCTCATTCGTTTACATGTTTACATATACGAGTAAATCATTATGTTCCTTTACTTCAATTTTGTATTTATTTTACTTCATTCAATAAATAATAATATATGTTTATTTTATTATTATTTTTATCTCATATTAACATTTTATTTAACAACGGCCAGTTCAAATGGCTCTCAATTTTTCTAATGTAAAAGGATAAGTTTAGAGCATATGAATGGTCAGATGGTTATTTTATAACTTTTAATAGTCAGAGACTTAACAAAACAACATCCTATAATCGATGGATCATTTTATAACTTTTAACAGTCGGAAACTCAACAAAGCAACACCCTATAATTGAGGGACAGTTCATACATTTTACCCTTTTTTTTTAATTCAATCAGCTCAAGCGAGTTCATTTGAACTTAAACATGTATTTGTCTTATTAGGTGCATATAATTAATTAGGGTTTAGAGGGTTTAAGAATTTAATTATATGAATCTACCCCAAAATTACTGAAAGTGTTATTATTAATCACAAAAGCAAAAATACGGACGCATGCAAGTAGAAAAAAAAAAGACAAACTCGCTGGAATTGGCAGAAAGCTATAAACTAAGCTTTCTGGTTTAATCAAAACTATACCCAGATCTTATACCATCACTGTACGTATTATACAACAGATTTGGTATAAAAAAGAGTATATATACACTGCACAGTAAAAACACACACACATATAATATAATTCTTTTGTAGAATTATTTATTTATTTAGAATATTTGAGAGAAATAAACTGTTCTTTAGCACAGAAAAAAAGTTCTGGGTTTTATGATTACCTTGCAAGCTATGCTCTTTCCCTTTATGTATCGGCTGCCCTTCTTGCTCATATTGCAAGACATGAGCATTTGACCAAGTCTAATAGAGTAAAAAGAATTTGAATCAGTCCAGTTGATTGATAATCTGGTATTATTTTATAACACAAATCTTATTTAATTTTTTTTGGATCGAATTGAGTTAAGTCAAGTGTTTTACGTCAACTTAAGTTGAATTTTTTTTTAGAGTCGAGTTTTTCTTACTTCTATATCTTACCCAGATTTTATTTATAAATGGTCTTTTAAATTGAGATTAAAACAGCATTCTGCAGGGTTTTATGTGATATTTACCCAAAGTTTCTGCAGAAAAGAAACTTTCAGATTCACCTAAGTATCTTTCTGCTGTTCCTTGTTCAAACTCGGCCTTGGTCTGGGAAAGGCAGCTATGATTTGGGAACTCAGGTCATCAAAAGGAACATTTCTTTTGAGTTCTATTTTATTTTTTACTTTATAATTTTTTTGGGGTCTAGAGATGGTAATGAGTAAGATTTGGTCGAGTTTTTGGCTAGAAATTTAATAATAGAGTCTAAAATTAGTATCTTCTTAAAAATAATAGGTATGTAAATTTTTTTATTTTTTCCTTAATACGTTAAACAAAATTTAACTATTTTTTTTTAATATAATGGTAGTGCATCCGCCCTTGCCTCAATCTCAATATAATATATTTCTTTATTTGTCACTGGAGTCGACTTCGACTCAGATTTAGGGAAGATTCAACCGACTTGATTTTAAGGGTAAAGTTTTGCATCAGACCCGATATATATATATATAATTGTCTTTTGTATCATATAAAATAAGGACCTAGATGAAAAAAATATATAGAGATATAAACATTATAGTAATTATTGTTAAATATATAAAGTTAAATTATACTATTATTTTTGAGTCGGATTAAATATTAATCACCTTAAATTCGAACCTAACGCGAATTTAATTTTACTGGTAGATTCGATCCAATCAAATTAAAAATAGTAGAATTTGAATCAAATGACCATCTGTGATTGAAAGCATGGGTGTAGGGCTGTAATGGCAGAAAACATTATAAAAGGAGGGCCCTCTAGGGATGAATGATGTATGATGCATCCTTTTCTTTGTTTCAGTCATTAGACCCAACACATCCTCAATATCTATGAGAATTTTTATGTTCCCAAATTCAACACAATTATCAATGGCTTCCACTGACCCCATGGATTCACAACCACAAACTTTATATGGTTAAGAATATAACTTGACGAACTCAAGACACCCATTTGTAAAACATTTAACATCAAATGAAAACGAGTTCATAAACATATTGTGTTTGATGGAGGAAGAAACGTATGGTTGATATGATTTTGTGGATCCAAATCATATTGCATGGCTTCTTTTAAACGAGCCTTGATGTGCTACGGTGCTAGCTAGGAGTGCCACCACACCATTTATAAACGAATGACTCATTTGTGATCTTACTAATAATTGAATGGCATGATGTGTATTTTATCCTATAAACCAAATTCACACCTTCAATACACCTATAAGCAACTAATATTGGATATATGAGGAAAGATATATGCATAGATAGCATGTGTATTTCTGGACACACTTTCTTTCCAAATGGAATCAATGATTTCTTTTAATTTGGAAAGGGGGGGGATCAACAAAATTTAATATTCTTAATCTATAAGTAAAGATTTCAACTTTTTTTCTTAATTTAAAAAGGTCACACCCGACACAAAAATGAGATTATAACTCATTTTCCATGGGGTGCCTTTCTTTTAATATTTTTAAATGGGTAAAGTACACTAGAAATCACTCGACTACGCTCAAATGATTGCTTTGGTTATTAAACTTTCAAAAGTAATAAAATTATCATTAAATTTATTAAAATGCTACAGATGATCATTAAAATTTATCGAATTATTACAAAATAATCATTAAATCTTATTGAATTGTTACAAGATGATCATTAAATTTATTAATATTTTACACTTATTATAATGTTGCAACGATCATTTTCTTATATTTTGATAGATTTAATGATTATTTTATAATTATTGAAAGCTCAATGATCAAAACGATTATTTGCACATTATTTACTAACTTCTAATCTATTTTACCCTTTTTAAATTTTCATCTCCTATTTACCACCTTAAACCCCAATCTACCCCCAAGGATAATATTTTCTCTCCCCTAATTTCATTCAACTTTAACCCAATATTCAAGCAATGAATCTACCATTTGGTGAAACTTTATCAACTCTTTTATTTATACACACACACAGATGTATTTATATATATATATGGATAATGAAGAATTTATTATAATAAGGAGATTATAAGTTTAAAGCATAATACAATTTAGGTGAAAGATGAGAGTGACATTTAAGAATAGAATAAAAGCAAAGATGCTTCATAAGATAAATAATTTACATGTACGAGAATTATTTATTGTTGGTATGATGTTTAAATTTTGCAAATGAAATCAATAGAATTACATATATATTTTTTTTATATATTTCGTTGTTAATATATCTAAAGATCGAAAAATCTACTCTGATTCTATACTTAGATATCGAAATGAAGGTAATGTTGATGTGTCCCAAACCCAAACGTATGTGATCCACACCATGCCTTCAATATAGTAACTAGTATTTTGGTAGGCCAGCCATTAGCTAAGGGGTAGATATTTTTTAATGTGAAAATGGGCTAATTAGGGTTAACATACTTAAAGAGAAATTAAAACAAAAGATGCAATTAAACCTTAGGGTTTTCATCTCAAACTAACTCCACGTTCTTTGATGGAGATTTCACCATACGCTCCAGTCAAAGGTTGTTTATGTGCGAAGAGCATCTTTGAGACCGCATATACGACAGTGAATATTAAAGAAAAGGGAACTAATGCGGAAGAACAGGGGCGTGCAACAAACGCGTTGAAGTAGTGCGTTTTTCTTCACTTTTCCAATCTAGGGCAACAACCATAATGGAAATGCCATAAGAACCGAACCCCACTTCCACCCATTTGATATTTTCGTATCATTTATTTTCTCACTCTTAACTCTCTCTCTCTCTAATAAAATAAAGGTTAAAGTACACTATAGGTCACTTAACTATTAGAAAATAATCTTCATGGACAGTTACAAAATGGTTAGTAAACTTCCCAAACAATTACTATAAAATAACCATTAAACATTATTTAGTTGTAACAAGATGGTCACTAAAATTACATAGTTAATATAAAAATGGTCCTTAAAATTATAAGAAATTATTTATATTTTATAATACTTAGAAACCATTTTGTAATCATTTGATAAATTAAATGACTATTTTGTATGATTTAAAAGTTTACTGGTTAAAAATATTATTTCAATATAATTCAATTACATTTGATGTATTGTACCCTAAATAAAATAATATTTTTGTAGATGCTTTTTTTATAATATATAGATATCATTTTATAAGATTTGAAAGTTTATTGGTTAAAAAGATTATTTTAACATAATTTAATGACCTTTGATTTATTTTACCCTAAATTAAATTATTAATTACAATATATTTTCACTGCTTTTTATAATATATATATTATTTTGTAATAGTGTGATAAATTTAATGATTATTTTATAAAATATGAAAGTTTACTGATTAAAAAGATTATTTTAATACAATTCAGTGACCTCTGTGTATTTTACCCTATATGAAATAAAATAAAAATAATATATATTTACAGATGATTTTTAATACAACAACAGCAAAGACCCTCCTTTCAAGGAGAAAAGATAAATACTCGTTTCTCTGTCTACTCTCTATTTCTCTCTCTAAAATTATCGAAAAACCTATCCTTTGTTCAGCTAGGGTTTCTCAAAACTTCGCACTAAAATTATACACGACGAGCTACAGATCTCTCCGGAAAAATCCAATCTTCTTCTTGCTCGATCAACGTTCTTTCTTTTGATACCGTTTTCTGGACTGGCCGTGAAGAATCCAAGCTGGGTTGGGTTGGTTTTGAATTTTCTCAGAAGGTATCTAACACAGATAAATAAGGTATTTTCTCTTCTGATCTAATTACAATTTCAAGTTCTGAGTTTCTTTTGTTTTTGATTATTCGTTTCTTTGAATTATTAATATTTGGTTGAGCTGAGCTGGAGCTTTTCTTTTTTATTTCAGTTATCTGGGCTTAGTTTACTGTGTTCAGCACTTTAAGTTTAGCCTTTTATTGTCATTTTGGCATCTGGGTTTTGCTTAACGGGTTAATATTTTCACTTTTCTGGGATATTTTATGTGTTTTCTTCCATCGGTTTTCTGGTGATAAAGATGATGTACACTGTTCACTAGCTCGTGAATTTGATAGCTATGAAACCCTAGATAAATTTCATGGATCGATGTGGGTTATTTTAACATCAAACTCGAAGGCTTCGAGCTGAGTTTTGAAGTTAATTTTTTTTTTTTTTTGCTTTGATATAGAGGGGAAGCTATTATTCTCATCTCAAACTTCAGTTCGTGTTATCTGATAAAACCCTAACATGTTGTTTATTATTTGATGATTTACTTTGTATTATAAATGGATTAGTTTTGGTTTATAATTTTATAGGATGTTGTTAAAACATTAATCTAGTGATTGCAAACATATTTATGTTTGATTTCACGAGGAACTAGGGTTTCCAATTTTGTTCCCTTTTGAGTACTCACTCGTCTGCTCTTATAAGTTATTATTTTATGTAACAAATCACCATAAGTAGGGGCTTTCCTGCATCTCATATTTTGAGTGTATCTATTTTACTATGTGACTGTTATTTCATCTTGAATTTCCAAGGAATTATGAAGTGTGTGCTTAATATCTTAGTGCTTCATGTGTGTCGATTACATAGCTTATGGATATAGTTACTATGTTACTATGTATTGGTATTCAATGCTCATGGCATATCTAATTGTTGCATATAGGTTTCATCAATTAGTTAGTCGTATATAGCATGGAGACAACTAGTGTGTTCAAGGGAACTCGTCACAGTTGCAGTCCTAATCTTGTTGCCAAGTCTCTGGAATCACACATAAAGATTGACTCAATATCCATAGATCTCATCAATGCTAATGATGACACTGATACTAGGAAGTGTGAACATTTTTCTATCCGGTAAGCCGTTATCCTTAGTAGTCAGTGCTCTTGTATATTTGCTGCACTTCCTCAACTTCTCTATTTACTACCATTGCTGTTGAAAATGGGTTTATGGTTGCTATTGTATGCGTGTGGGAGCTATACACAGTAAGTGTATGAATTTTAAGAGATGTATTCTACTTAGTGGAAGAGATATAGCATCTACTTACTATTGAATGCCTTCAAATTATTTATCAACATGAGAATTGTTGAAGGAATTAATTAACTTACTTCTTTCCTTCTATCTGTTTTTGCTTCCTCAGTAACTTCATCATAGCTTGCTTGTTTCTGTGCGCATAATGACTTTTTCCACACTTTTGGGAAAAGATCAAAATGTTTTGGATATTCTAGTTATGGTTTAGTGCATTAGCGGAGATATTATATTCTTTGTTACCATATTATTAGAGAAGGAATGACAGCCGATACCATATCTCCAACAAATATGACGACATACTAAACATCAAATTTTTGTAATGATATCTAATGAAGGGACTAAAGTTATTAATTGAAGGAAACTTATTGCAAAATTTGATATGTATGGCTTTTGCAGATGTATAGTTCTTTGAGCACTGCTTTCTCACTTGCTAGTTGCTATATGTGGTGCATTAATGGTCATGTTGAAAGTCTTTTCTCATAAACTCTCTTTATAAATTGAGGGAAGCTTATTGCAAGATTAGATATCTATAAATGGCTTCTGCAGATACATGGTTCTTTGAGCACTATGTTCACACTTGCTAGTTGCTATATGTGGTGCATTAGTGGCATGTTGAATGTCTACCTCATAAATTCCCTTTGATTTAAATGCAGTGGATATGCATCTGAGATGCGCAAGAAAGACTGGAAGAAAAGTTGGCCGTTTGCGTTAGATGGTGACCAGAATATTTTTAAAGAACAAATCTGTAAGCTTCCTCCTTTACTTGTTCCGAAGTTCAGATGGTGGTGTTGCCAGAACTGTCTGCAGGAAACTGGGACCGAAGGCGGTATAAATGAAGAAAGAACTGTTACTAATAACTGTAGAAAATTGAAATCCTTTGGCTCTTGTTCCCATGTGCCATCCCGTGGGGATGCTTTGACGTGTTCATCAGATTTGCAGCAGACTGGAAAGATTTATGTTGACTCGAGAAAATCTGGTGCTGTTGCTTGTGTGAATGTTAATAGCAGTACCTGTCATCCTTTGGTTAGTGATAAAAGTGAAAAGAAGGCGGAAAATGCAGATATACCCGTGATAGGTATATTTCTGTCTTAGCCTCAATTCTTATATTATTACCACTAAATTAGAACATTAATTTTATTTGGTTCTTTTTCCAGGGAAAGCAGACATCTTAGAGAATAACAATATTAAGGAAATCCATATTTCAAATTATGCCGGAATAGAAGTTATTTCTAGCCTAATGCGGAAAACAATTGGTTTTGATGAAAAAGGTACGTTACCATGAGTAAAAGACCATCTCAATAAGCTTAAGCATTTTCCTGCATAGCAACTGAAACTGGAATTGCATTTGCTGCCATAACACTGCTGATTTCTGCAACAGTTGCTTCTCTGCAACTTCGTAATCCTGATTTAAAAGATAATGAAGTTGCTGGTGTCAAGCTTCCTGAATCAAATGTGGAGTGCGCAGTTAAGGATGCTACTGAAACACATCAAACGGGAAAATTTGCCTGTGATCAACAGATGGAGTTGGTGAAAGGTTCTAGATCCCATGGGATAGCGAGTACGGTTCACAGGGTTCCCAATGCTATCAAGAATCATACAGATGAACATCCTTCATTGGAATTAGGTGATTGTGATTATGCATCATCTGAAAGTGATGAGGTATTTCCTGGAACTGTGTCTGGCAGCTTGCATCGAAGAAAAAACCATAAGGTGCGTCTGCTGACTGAACTGTTGGGTACAAACGAAGATGAAAAAACTAATCTCGCGAGTACCGAGGATTCTCCTTCTAGTACCATTCCTGATGCATCTATAGGCATAGATTCAATATCTACTTTCCAAGGTCATGTCAATTTCCAAAGAAGTGTTAGAAGCAGTTTGGCTCGTAGAAAGAAAAGAAGGATGCCACAGGATGAGGAATGGGTTCCTGGGGAATTTATGTGCTCTCCAAATAATGGGCATAAAAACCTTAAGACCATCAACAGAGATGCAGAAAGTGCTGATGGAATCACAAGTTCTGATTCAGAAGGTACAATTAACAGAAGCAGCTCACGGACTCCAGCAAAGAGCAGTTTGGTCAACGCTAAAGTAGGTAAAGGTACTATTCTAGGAAAGAAGAAAAGTAAAAAGACCCAGAATTTTGATGAATGTTCGTCCTTGCATCTGTCTCGAGAAAATTTGCAGAAGGAAGGACAGAAAAAGCCCCCTGGAGATATCACTAAGAATGATGCCTCTGATATTGTTTTGTACAAATCAAATGATGTATCTACAGGCAGCGGGTTAAATCCCTTTCCTGAATCGGCCTTGAAGGCAGAGAAAAAATTTAATCTGTTGAAGAAAAAGAACAAGATGCATCAAAAGCATGATTGGCAAGCTTCTCAAGTTCCTTGGAACAATGGCAATCTCAGAGAAGGTCCAGTTTTGAGGAAAGATGTTGAAATAAGACAAACTGGGAATGTAGCTGTCCTGCTTGAAGTAACACAGGATACATCAGCTGAAAAAGGACTGCAATTTTGTCCTAGTAATTCCTTGTCCACTAAAAGTTATGATGCAAAGTATAGCACTCCAATCAGAGGTGGACAAGTGCATGTTCTCAGTGAATACGATACTGGGGGGAAAGATCTAAACATTAATTATGTTTCTCAAGCTGATGCCAACGTTTGGAAGGGAATACATGATCTCAACAGTAATCATACCACGTACAAAATACCGTTCCTGAATGAGATGCAGAAGGACAGATCTCCTGCTGAAGTTGGGAGTTCTTCGATTCAGCTAATGGTATGGGCTTTTCTTCTGTTACTAAAGTAGCTGAACTGGCATCTAAAATGAAAAATCGAATATATTCGCAAGATGTTTTCCCCAAATTTTGTTTCTTCCTCCGTAACCAAGTTTTTTTTTTTTTACATTCAGTTTTGACATGCATGAGTTATTCAAGTTGTGATGAACATTTAGAACAAAGTTTCTGGAATTTTCAGATTAAACTTTATTGTTTCTTTTGAGCCAAAAACATTCCTTTTTCTTGAACCAGTTAAAAAACATCAAAAGGAACATATATCTTTTTCTTTTTTGAGAAAACCGGTTGATATACTTGCATGCTCAGTTTCATCGAAAACCAAAGCTTTATCTTTATGCTTACTCTAACGTAAAGTGTTTCTCCAGAATAAGTATCTGCAAGGATTAGGTTCGAAATCATCTTAAGTTCTTTAGACTTCGAAACTGCTTTTTCTTCCATCCATAGTCCTCACATCAAAATATTAATCTCTCAAAATATTTTAGAACACTAATGACTCTTCTGGTTCTGATATAAGCCCATGTAATCTTAGATATGAAAACTTAGTAGTATTCTTGCTTATGGAAGACATTTCCGAAGTAATGAGGAATAATTCATCTAATTAGTGCATCTGTTTTCCCCTTGTTATTTCTGTCGAATTGAGAGGAGGCTTTCCCCCCATCTATTTCTTTTTGCAGGATTTCAGTGGTACAAGCAACAATGGGAGAACTGTGGAGTTTCGGGACCATGCGACAGTTGCTAGGGAACATTATGATAAACGTGTTGAAATGGCGTCTGAGCAAGGAGCTGCAGATGACATAATGGAAATTGCTGAACTCATGGCAAAGAATCAGTATGAAAGGTGTCTTCCTGATACTGAAATTTATAAACAGCTACCAGAAACAAGTAACGCCAAAAATCATCAGATGGTGGATCTTAATGAAGTATATGAAAATGAAGAGATGAACTTGTTTCAAGAGACCACCGATAAACTGGAACCTCAAGCTAAAAATGGAAGAATTGGCAAATTTTTAAGAGGTGATAATGTGGGATCTACCAAACAAAAGTCAGTTGATTATTTCTCTCATATAGACCGAAACCAGTGCAGCATGAGTCAGTTGGAACAAAGGTATTCCCCCGCAGGCTTTAGGCCTTTTCCTCTATGTGGAGAGAAGCCGTTCAACGGAGTCCAACTTTCCGCCACCAATTCCATCAAGAAAAACACTGCTCAAAATTGCCAGTGGATTGGAAACATGGTTGGGCAGAAGTCCTCTCATGCTAATGTGCAGGCTTTGGGAGCTTGTAAAACCTGCCAGAGTGCTGCACAGCAGAATAAGGAAGCAGCTCACCTAAGGCCGTCCATGATGCTGAATATGCCCCATATACCCGGAATCCCTCACATATGTGCAGATCAGGTGGCAAAGTTGGACGTGTTTAGACATTGCCCCAGCAATCTACCTAAGGGAAATATGAGTCGAAATGATGACCGGAACTTATTGAATCTGGATTCAAACTATGAGAAGCATTGTGGGAAGTTTGATTCTGAAGCCCTTAGAAGGACACATGCAGATTACCCATTTCCTTGCAAACATAATGGGACGGAGTCGTTAGACCTGTATTCTAATGAAACCATATCAGCCATGCATTTACTCAGCCTTATGGATGCAGGGTTACAGTCGGGGGCACCTGTTGATGGAAACCAAAGATTCGTTAAGAAAACTCCGTTTCTTCCTGATCATCACTCTAAAGAGTTTTCAAGTATGCCATCTGGGGGATATAGAACCAATTCAATGAAGCATCCATCATTTGATTGCTACGGTAAAAGCCACCTACCTGAGAGTTTTTGCAAGTGTATGTCAGCCACCGCAGCGGATGGTCCTTCTATTTCATTCCGGCGTGATAAAAGTTTCAAGAAAGCACCTGAATTTACAGGTCATTTTTCACTCAAGTCTAGAGAAAAAGAGAAGAAAAAATGTTCAGACTCACAAAGGCAGAATAAAAACCACGAATCTAAAAAATCTGTATCTTCAAATAGTGGCTTAAATACAACCTGTGGGTCTATTCTTGTTCATAGTATGCCAAAATTGGCACTTGGAACTTCAGAAGGGAAGGTCCATGTAATGGAGAGTGCAACAAAACATAAGCAGAAGTCCCGTACTTCGAGTGGTACACTTTTCCACCCAAAAAGTGGTTCAGAGAATGGAATCTGTGGCATTAATAGAAACCCTGCTGATTTTACCGTGCCTGGAGCTGGAAATATGTACATGATCGATTGTGAAGACCTGAAATTTAGAAGGGAAAAAGCTCACTCATCTGGATTGGTAAAAATTGATTGGGCACAAACGTCAGAGGAAGCTTACGGTTAGAAAGGAACATTCACGAAATCAAACTTCATGATACTTTTATCAGTATATTTTCTGGTAGCATCTCAGAATCCCTTTAACTTCATTTCGGTTTCAAATTGATCTCTTCCCTTGCATTTGTCTAGCTGAACTCTTCAATCAGTATTTGATGTATCCTTTCTGCAGGCAAAATCGGAATCGTCTTCTTTGATACCTCAAAACAAAGAAAAGCTTAATAGCTTCATAGTCGGACATCAAAGCAGTCATATTCACCACACAAGTTGAATCTTTTGTTCTCGAACTAATATTGTTCTACTTGCATCGGCGTTTTCCATTTCCAAGCCCGAGAACATTAGGTGCATGGAAAGGCCTGTAAATATTCATATGCCTGGAATCCTGCACACTCGCCCTTACATAACATACCAACTGAAAGTATTCGATGTTGTATGCTGGTGTTGTCCTGGAAAAGTGTTGGTAAAACCTAAATATCGCCTTTTATTAGTACTCGGAAGTGCGTGTTTGTCGTGAAATAAGTCGGTGTATGCGCCATTGTTGAGCCATTTATTGGGAGTTGAAATAGGACTGGTAATCAGTCAAATATAAAACCCCTACAGGGACACTATACCCTTTGTTGTTAGTACTTTTATTCAGCTGTAATTCATAGGTTTGACAAAGAAGAGAGAAACAGAGGTGTATATTGTAATAGTTTTTTTTCATTTCTTTCGTTTCACTTTTCTTATGCTTTATCAAGTTGATTATTAAACGGATTTGGTATGACGTGTTAATTGGATAATTATTAATCCCCGTATCTACGTTAGCCTTCGACCTTAGATGAATAATATCTAAAACGCACTCAATCGGTTTTAAAAAAATATAACGGATTGAGTGGACGAAAATAGAATAAAAGAAAATTTCAGATAAGAAGACGACAAGAGAAATTTGAATCTAATATTCGTGTTTAGTCAACTTTATAACAAGTTTCATAAAGTAATTTTTGAGTTTAGAGGTTGTATATACATAGTCTAATAAAATTATTTGTATTGGTAATAAATAGGGACACCGATTGAGTTCAACAGCTCGCGAATAGTTCGAATTTAATTCGATCAAAATTCGGTCAACATTCAATTTAGATTAACTTGATTTGAATTCATATTTGATTTGAAACTTTAACAAGTCGAGTCAAGTAAGACTCATTTTGATAAGTTTACGGATGCTATTTTTATTTTTAGAATTGGTTATGAATTGTAAAAAAAATTCAAGAACGATTGTAATATGTTAGTTTTGGTGTATTTGTAGATTGTTACGTTGATTGTAATATGTTGGTTTTGGTGTATTTGTAGATTATTATGTTGATTGGAATATGTTAGTATGGTGTATTTGTGGAATAGTACTTTGGTGCTTAAACTTTGGAATTGCTTCACACATTATTTTGACTATTATTTTATTAAATTTGTTAATTTATGTTTATAATAGTATTACTATATTTTACATATATTTTAAAAAACAAGGTAAAAATTTAGATAGTTTTAACGAGTAAACTTATCAAATATCGAGTTATGTCGAACACTATTCAATTTATGACCGACTCGTTTGATAATCACTTCTAATTACAAAATAGATGTATTTGGTTGATTTACATTCCTCTAAGGGGGCGTTTGGTTCAGGATATCTCACATTATCGGGAGGAATGTACTGTCATTCTCCCGTTTGGATTGTAAACATTCTCAACTCCGGTAATCATTTATTCCCAATAATGGTATTTTGAGGGCTTATTATCGGGAACCAAACGCACCTTAATAAATATCTTGTTGGTAATAATGATGATGCTTGTTGGTAATAATGATGATGTTTGTTGGTTGTGACATAGAA
This sequence comes from Hibiscus syriacus, assembly GCF_006381635.1. NCBI lineage: Eukaryota > Viridiplantae > Streptophyta > Magnoliopsida > Malvales > Malvaceae > Hibiscus > Hibiscus syriacus. The sequence continues at coordinate 1,788,131 of NW_024062953.1, read as the reverse complement.
AATTAGGACATATACGTGCGAGTATATTATCCAAATTTGTCAGCAAAGACGTTGTAGACTTGCCTTGGCTTTCATTTAGAATGATTATAAATTATTCATATTCATCTTTTTTGTTGTAATTAGAACTACTCATGTAAGTGATAAACAACATGAATTTGTGCATGTTATGATTATTCTATATAACAAAATAAGTATTCTTTTATTAATTTGGTTGAATATAAGATAGCATATGTTTAAAATTTTTCCATCATTTGATATTAAATACCTATATTCCTATATACATGGTGTTTGAACTTATAATCTCAAAAAATAACATCTTAACTATTGAAGCCATTTAATTCGTGCATATAACAAAACAAGTTAAACAAGAACTAAAATTGTATTACGAAGATCAATTTAGTAGCAAAATCACAACTCATAAAGTATGCAACAATTTAGCCCAAAGAAGAAAGTAAAATAGAAACGGGTCACACAAATAAGCCTACAAAATGGTTGAGTAAACGATGTGGGGAAAAAGTTATCAATATAATTAAATCTAGAGATTATTTTTTCATCTAGGGTGAATTCTACATTACCAACCTAAAGACGTCAAGTGTTCTACGCGTCTTAAAGCTAAATATGAAGACTCAACAACTGTATGGCGTCTTCAGGCAAATAAAGAAGATCCCACAATTACATAGCATCTTCAGTCAAATAAAAAAGATCTCAGAAATACACTATATTTTCACATCAATAAAAAAATCCTACTTCAAAAAATAAACGATGAATGTCTTATATTGAAAAATTATTTTTCTCAAAACCCATGGGCTAACAGCCCAAATAAGCCTTTAAAATCCACAAATGCCTGAAATTATTATTATTTTTTTAGTAAATTACAAACTAAAGCTTGGGTAAATCTGAACACGTGCCCTCAGCAAAGCTGAAAGGGACTTGTGGTTCAATCACCGTTTACAACAATTATTCTCCAATTTCTTCAGTGTCTCCACTTTGGTCCTCGAAATTCTCCAATCTCATAAATTTGCCCCTCTAAGTCTCAAGATCTTTCCAATTAGATCCTCGTAGCTCTCCGCTCAAATCAATCGCTGTGAACCACAAATTAATCAAATATACCCTTAGAATTATGACCAAATTGATAGGACATATAGATATAAATGATTAAATTAGATGAATTATTTATAATTATAAATGTTGAGGGTTAAAGTTGTTATTATGCCAATAACAAATGAGTCGTAAAACAAATTATATAAAAAAAAGAAAAGCTTTCAGTATCCCGTGTTAAGAAAATATTTTACATGGATGAAATCTTTTCCCCTCAAACAAACATTAGAAAATGGAAAAAATATATTGTATAAAATGTTTTACATGAATAAATATATCATTAAAATCATGATCAATTTGATATAAATTATAAACAAAATGGTTAAACTGGATGACTTATTTAGAATTGTAAATATTGGTATTTCAATAGGACAATTAACAATATCATTAATTTAAGGGTTCTAATGTTGTCATGAGTGATATTTATGTTTTTTGATTTATGGATATAACTTTAGGATTTGGAATTTAGAATTTATAGCTTAGGGTTTAAATTTTAAAATAATTTAAAGGTATCACGGAATTCAAATAAATATATTTGTGAAGTATTTTTCTACGATATATGGAACAATAACTCTTAATTTAAACCGATTAACACTATTATAAAAATATAAATTATAATATACCAAATTAAAGTAAAGATTAAATTTTAACTTTTAACATGATAGAGGGACTAAAACTGTATTTAAACCAATCGCTCAATCTCTAAAACTAGAATAGTAAAATTCCGTGACTCAAAATATTGGACAAATCAGAATCCTTCATTCCCGTCTTGGGTTAAATTCAGCCGTCCATATTCCTCCAGAGTTTTCAAAAGCTGGGCCCCTTTCCTCCTTCCTCTAGCTGTACATTCCCCTTGCAACGCTAGCGCCACCGCCCGGGCAACCTCCTCCGGGGGCGCCGGCACCATATCCTCCTCTTGGTCGTCCCCATTTCCACCACCGCATCCACCTCCGTAGATGACGGATATCACGCTAATTGCATATTCTCGTCCTCTTCCCGCCAACCGTCCCATAACGGACACCATCACGGGCACTGCAAGCGCGTGGGCTGTCACTTCTGCTGCTCCTTCGGCCACAGTGCACATGAGCTCGAGAGCAGCCAACGCCCTCTCCGCTGCCGCTCCTTCCAGCTCCATCGCCACCTCCACCACCGCTCCCACGGCTCCCGCCTCCACAGCTATGTGTCGGTTTCCTTCCGCCAAACATAATGCAAGTAGAATTTTAGTCGCTGGCTTCACCCCTGCTTTGTTTTTCAAATTCGAAACGATCCCACGCATCAATTCAGGCGAGCAAACCGGGTCCGACGGTGGGTTGGGCAAGAGTGAGCGTTCTAGAAGCTGGAGGGCAGCGAGTTGTTCGGATAGAGAACCTGTAGAAAACTGAACCTCGGCGATATGGAAAAGTTCTTGGAGATTAGCAGAGGAAAGCGGCGGCGGTGGTTGAAAATGAGTAGCTTGTGTTGGCTTTTGGTGGAGAGGGGACGTCGGGATGGGGAATTTCCATTGAGTAAAGCTATGGGAAGCAGAGGAAGAAGAGGAGGAAGAGGAGGATTCCGGGCGTTTCTGCATCGAGTTTTTCGGCGGAGGAGGAGGAGGTGGTGGAGGGGAAGGGTGATCCGGCACAGACAGCAGCGGTGGAGAGGCGGGTGGTTGTTGTGAGGAAGAAAGAGGGAGAGGAGGAGAATGAGGAGTGGTGGGGCTGAGTGTAGATTGAGTACAGTTACGGAAAAACCCGCATGAGAAGAGCGGACGCGGCTGCGTTTTGAGCTTTGAGTGGTGGTGGTTGGTTTTCATACTGATTTCCACTTTCCAGCTTAAAGTTTTAGGGTTTTTGGTGGTGCCGGTGGTGGGTGTAGCTTTAAGACTTAAAAGAAGTGAAGCTGATGAAAGAGAAGAAGTAGAGTCAGAGAGCGTAGTGGAAATAATGGAGCGGAACAGTTTGCAGAGAGAACAGAGGGGGACTCAAGTAGCAGAACGAACAGAGAACGTTTCACGATGCGTCGTCGTTTAGTATGCTTTTTTGGTAATGCGCGGGACAAAATTCTTGATTCAAAGTTTGTCTGTTTCGTTTTGGTTAAACTCTGCCAATTACACTTGTACTATTTGTTTTCTGTGGATTTAGTGCCTCTACTATTATTTGCTCAAAATTTATATCCCTACTTCTCAAATTGCTTAAATTTAATCTTGGGGCTAAGAAATCACATCATGGACCCTCCTCACCACATTGATCATGATCCTAATCAACGAAAATTATTAATTTCATTATTTTCCACGATATCAATTTTATAGATATTTGACTCAAATTTGATGGGTTTCGATTTAATCCTATAAGGTTGAGTTCTCTCTTTATTTTAAATAGATTTATAGTTCAGAGTGAAAAAATATGACATGAGTTAATAATATAATTATCCTTTAGATATTTAAAGATAATTATAATAATACAATGCTCTATATTTATTTATTAGGACTTTGTTTTACCTAATAAAAATAAGAATATATCGAGTAGAGTCAGATAAAAACTTTTTGAATCTAGATCAGGTGACGAGTAGTTAGGTGTAATACCCGAGTAGAGTTAAAATGATCTAAATATTTGATTTGATCCGATCCATGTTCATTCATTTCATGAAAAAATAAATGATAACTTTTAAAAAAATGACATTAGTTTAAAAACAATATGAAAAAAAACATAGATGAAGTGAGTAGTTATCATTAGTTGGAACTATGACTAATGCGATGAGAGAATCTACCATATAATTTTTCCTTTATGTTAACAAATTTCAGTCATGATGTGGAAAATGGAAATTACGAAAAAAAAAATCCACGTTATAATAACTAATGGAGTTGACAGAAACTGTCAGTAATAAGACTAAATTCATGTAATTGGAGAAGTAGAGATGCCGGTTTTGAGCAAATAAAAGTAGAGATACTAAATCCGCACAAAACAAATACTACAAAGGTCGGTGTCAGAATTCAAACACTTGCACAAAACAAAGACTAATTGATGTCATGCTCTTCGTCCTTCAAATTCAACAGTGAAACAGTAAGAGCCCCACTGTTATATGCAAGTACAGTACAGTGACGAAAAGTTGTTTGTACATTTGCTGGAGGTGGAGGAAGAAAACTGGTTAACCAGTCCAAGGAATACTGAGGGTTGGGTTGGAAAAGAAAATCGAAGGTAAGTGGGAAGGGCCCATCCTTTATCATTAAATCTAACGACATTTTTCTCGAAAAATAATCGGTGATCGGTATATTTATCGATCTAACATCGGTCAGATTATATTTTTTGATTTAACACCATTTGCATCGCGTTATATGTTGATTTGGCGTCACGTTGGGTAAGGCGCGCCGCCCCCTACACTGCGCTATATATTGACATGGAATACACGTGGGTATAACACGACCCTTGGGGCGCGCCTTACGCCACGTAGGGTATAGCGCGGGTCAGGGGTCGCGCATTACCTTTAATTCTCTGACATAATTATATATAGCACGGGGCAAGAGAAGCGTCATACCTTTAACTGATATAATTATATAAGGCGCGATGCAAGTACCGCGCCTTGTATAATTATAACAATTTTTCTCGGCTATAAATACCCTTCTCCCCCGGTTAAGTTCCTCACATCTCTCCTCTCAACTTATAAATTAATACAACAATTCCGTCAACGAGTCAATAATTCTGACAATTTTCTCATATTTAATTAAGAAGTTCGTGCGATTTTTCGTTTTAAGATAATTTTGTGATAAATTTTGTTATTATACTTATTGTTTATTATGATTATTTGAAAAAATATTATATTAATTGTTGTCAATTAATTTCTGTGTTTGTAAAATTAGAAAGCGGGAATATACGTCGAAATAGTTTTGCGGTACATGTAATAATATAAATTATATTATTTAAATTATTTATGTTTATGTGTAAAAATTTTATTCTGTTATATTTTCGTTAATATATTATTTATTTAATCAACATTGTTTCAGTTTTTTTTTTGCAGATATAATATTGTCGCACTTTTAAACTCAAAGAATGACGCGACTTTCAGTTATTGTTTATTATGATGGTGAAATTCGAGAAGATGAAACCGACGTTGTTTTCGTATCAAATGAGCGTGTTAAAATAACATTGAAGAGAAACATAACTCTTGAGGAGCTGATAACAAAGATTTCGAGGAAGATTCATGTTGGAAGTAGTATAAGAATGTCATCGTTGTAGTACAGATTTCCAACATCATTGTTGTCATTAACTTATACATCGTTCGAACTTTTGAACAATGATGATATTGAAATGATGGTTGAAGCTCAAAGTAATTATTCAGACGTCGATATTGAGATGTATGGAAATTTTATTCAAGTGTGTGTCGTTCGGAGTCAATCATTAAGCTCTCACTATGTGTTGGCTGAACAAGTTGACAGACCGACGACAGTAATGTGTAATGATTTTAATGTCATAATGGGGAGACATTTATCCGGAACTCCTTACGATATGTACCGAGGTGGGTCGACGAACAATCTGTATGGCAACATCGCGTCCAGTTCAAGGGGAAGGCATTCATCTGCAAATCCGTTTGACCTTAATATGGAGATGCCATCAACGCAACCATCTGTGCAGTTTCCATTTGACACGATGGCTTCAAGCTCCAGGGGGAGGCATTCGACTGCGAGCTTTTTCGATCTCAATGTCGATATGCCTTCTAGTTTAAGGGGAAGGCGTGCAAGTAGTAAGTTCTTCGACCTAAATGTGGAGCGCATGGAGGAACCATCATCTCCACCAGAAGAACCGCTTCGTGAGCCTGGTGCGGATGATGCTGAGATTGGATTATTCATTCAACCAGAATCACCGCAATTCAACTCCGATGATGATGAAGTTCTAGGAAATGTGGCACAAACTGACTCTCCTGCACACATGTATGAAGTTGATTATGGTGCAATGTACGAGCCAGAATTTACGGATATGCCTCATCTCGATGACTATGGATATTACTCATCAATAAATAATTGTGAGTTATCTTTAGGCATGGAGTTTTCAAGCAAAGAAGAAGCGGTGATGGCTATAAAAATTACAATATTCGTAATTCTGTTCAGTACAGAGTCAACCAATCCACGACCGAAAAATATGTATGCTACTGTGTCCGACGCAAAAACGGATTTAATTGGATGGTTCGCGTATCAAAAATGAAGAGGAAAAACAACATATGGGAACTAACAGTATACAACGGTCCTCACACATGTTGTGCTAGAGGGGTCAACCAAGATCATCCCAACTTGGACTCTGAAATGATATGCCAAGCCATCATGCGCATGGTAAAAACAAGCTCTCATATAGCTGTTGCAGTGTTGATTTCAGCTATACAATCACATTATGGGTACATTGTCTCCTATAAAAATGCTTGGTTGGCAAAACAAAATGACATTGTCAAACTTCATGGCGAATTGGATGCATCTTACAACGAACTTCCAGGTTGGTTTAGGCTGGTGCGGACGTTGAATCCTGGGACAATTGTGGACTTCCAAACCTCCTATGCATACCATAATGATCGAGTTCTTCGCGATCGATGCCAATTCTACCAGGTTTTTTGGAGTTACCCACAGTGCGTTAATGCTGTCAAATACTGCAAGTTTGTGCTCTAGATCGACAGGACTTTCTTGTATGGAAAATACAAACAAGTTTTATTATTGGCAGTTGTCCAAGATGGCAATCGCAACATTCTTCCAGCTGCTTTTTGTAACATCCTCAATATCGGGTTAGTGATCAAATTGTAAAATTTCAGAAATTGGTGATTAAAGTGGGATAATTGAATAGTCCAATGACTTACTAGAAGATATTTATACATCATTGTTAGTAATTATTAGATGAAGTAAAGGGTAAAATAGTCATTTGACATGGAAGATTTTTTATTTTCCTTTACTAGATAAGGAAGCCCACGTGGAAGAGAAAAGAAGGCAAAATAAACTTCCAGAGTTCTCTTCTCCTTCTTCAGCCGTGAGTCACCATGGCAAATGTGAGTTTTATGGTTAGTTGATTATTTGTTGAAATAAAAGTTGGTTTATGATTATTGGATGATAATTAAGCTTAAGGAAAGCTTAAATTATCTTAAAAATAAAGGATGATGGAGTTATGAGAGATTAAGTAAAAGGAGTTTTTAAGTGAATTCTTGAAATAAAAGGAGTTAATAGATTTTTAAGTTGAATTTAACTTGGCAATGGTTAAATTAAGGAATATGAAGTATTAAAAGTGGATTTAGAACATGTTGAAAATTGAGTATGATTCTTAAATTTCATAAGGATGAGAGGATTTTGAAGTTAAAGATGGTTTATATGGATATAAATTGGTTTAAGCATGTGTATATGAGTTAAGATCATGAAAGGGGATGAAAAATGAAGCATTTGAGTTGATTTGAGTAGATTTTCGGGCTTAAAAATGAATTATGGGTTATGTGAATCGATGCACATTCAATGTGCACCGATGCATCAAGGGTAAATTTCCAGAAATTGGTCAGAGTGTATCGATGCACAGGAAGTGCATCGATGCACCCATTAAAATGGAAACATCGAATGTAATTAATGCATCAATGCACATGTTAAGGGATGCATCAATGCACTTCAAGGGGAAATTGAAATAAATATTTCTTTTGGTCTAAGAAATGATAGGTTAGTGTATATCAATTGGATACTAATATGTATCAATGTATGATTATATAGATATCGATCACAAACAAGTCCCGAAATGATTATCAAGTTATGATTCGATCGCAAGAGAGGAAATTATAAAAATGGATTGGAACTTAGTGAGGCCAAGGTGAGTGCGCATTATTTTATATATAATGTTTAATGGGAAATAAGACTTGCGACAAGTCTATTTTCTATAGTATTGTGCATGAAGTATGAATATGAACATGTGTTTGTTATGAGTGTCTGAGTTATATGTTATGGTATGTGTTGATATGTTATTGTATATGTATTTCATGGTTGATGTGAATATATGTTATGTTATGATGGTATAAACTATATGATATGATAAGAAATTATATGAATATAAAAGAGAAGTTATGTGATAAGATCTTTGAGATATATAGAAATGGAATATAAGATTACGCGAGTACATGATATGGGTAAATTAGGTAATAATATGGGAATATGGTAAAAAGCGAGTTTAGAAGAAATGATAGGAATAAAGTAATCAAATGTAAAGGTTATATAAACAATGAGAATGTGAGTTGGGCAAGTGAATAGGGGTATGAACATTTATGTGAAATAGTAAAATAGAATTATATCATTGAATGAGAATTGAAACAAGATAGATAATATTGACCTATATGATGATATGAGAATAGTAGATCAAATAGGAGACTTGAACATAAGTGATAATAGGAACATATAAGATGAGCTAGATGGGAAAGATACATATGTGTTGGGATTTTTGGAAGCTCAAATCGACAACCGGAACGGTTTGCAAAGAGGGGTCGGAACGGTTTTGTGTTTAGGGAGTAAGGAGATTGAAAGATAGATAATTGCAACTCGATTTATAGTGGTTCGAATTTCTCAACCAAAGTCTACGTCCACTACCTTAGCTCCTCACCAAGGATTTTCCAACAAATTCACTAATTTGTTCTTTCTTTTGAGGATAAAGAGTAACCTTACAAACTCCATAGTTTTTCCGGGCTAAACTAGAACCTTTCCCTAGCTTTTACACAGGATTAGCTAGAACATTTCCCCTTTACAAAAGGATAAAAGATGTAAACAAGAAAACCTCTCTAAGGTAGGTGTTTACAAGATTGAGCTCACAAGAACAAAATATTTACAAGAGAAAGATGAAATAAGATTGAAAAACTCTTCTCTTGTGTTTGATTGCTTGGATAGTTGTTCTCTTGCATCTTCAAGTGTCCTTAGGTTGTATTTATAGCTTGGAATGTGTTTGAAGTCATATATAGCCGTTGGGGATGTTTTGGAGCCGTTTGGAGATGAGAAACAATTAATAAAACAGCTTGGAGCATGGGAGGAATCAGTACCCCCTCATGGGGAATCGGTTCCCTAAGTGCAATCTGTTTTTGACCGTTAGACAGGGGGGAATCGGTACCCCCTGGGGGGAATCTGTTCCCATGGGGGGAATCTGTACCCCTGGAGGGGAAATATATTCCCCCTGGGGGGAATCTGTACCCCTGGGGGGAATCTGTACCCCCTGGACAATCTGATTTTTCTTGAAACCCTTTAAAAAGAAAATATTTTTGGCTCGATTAAGGCTCGAAATACTTTGTAAAATTGTTTTAAAATAGTTTAAGTATAAAACACAATTTTACACTTTAGTAAGGATTAAAATGAAATTTGAAAGACTTGGAGTAATATTTTGATATTCGAATAATTACATCGAATATACTCAAAAAATATTTTATAAAATCTTAAAATTCATTTAACTTAATTTGTTATATCGAAACATCAAAATGTTTTCAACAATCTCTCCCTTTTTGATATAACAAAACATTTGAGTAATTTTAAGGTTTTGAAATAAAGTTTGAAATTACTCCCCCTTACTTTAACACTTCTCCCCTTTAACACCTTAACACTTCTCCCCCTTTTTGTTAAATCAAAAAGACTCTAATCTTTGAAGTTCAAAATAACTTTGGAGAGTAAGTAGTAAATTTGACATTTTAAAAATCATTTGAAAAAAAATCAAAGCTCCCCCTCAATAAATGCATTCCAAATAAAATTTTGCTTTTAGGATCTTGACACTTAAACAAAATTGAATTTCAACAAAGAATAACAAACATGTTAGTAGCACATGAAATTCAATATATCCAAGACTAAAATACTTTATGCAATACCAATTGTTGAAATTTGATATCAATACCAATTGTTAAAATTAAGTGCATAGACATAAAATTTTTCCAAAAATGTTATGCATTTGAAAATTTTGATATCAATTGTTAGAGAGATATCATTTTCATTTAAACCACATGCATAAACATTCAAATTTAGGTCAAAAATTTTAAAATTTGTAAAATCAAAGTATTTGAAAAATTGATATCAATTGTTAGAGAGATATCAATTGCATTAAAACCAATTTTGACCAAAATTTTATTATGATGAACTAAAAATCCTTAAAAATAATATAACTTTAAAATGTTCATCATAATCATCTTTTCAACATACATGAGATTGAAACAATGATGCATAATCATTTAAAAACAAAACTCATGCATGCTTAAAATCAAATGAGCAACCAAATAACCAAAATTAAAAGCATTAAGCTTAGAGGTTACTCATTCCTTTTTCATGTGTGGCTAGAGCATCTTGAATATCATCACTCTCATCACCATTGCTCTCACACACCTATAAGAGACATTTAAGTAGATTTTGGTATCCAAATTGCTTTGGATCCTTGGACGTTAGTTTCAATGCCCCTTGTTCCTTTCGGAACCTATACTTGCCTAATTTTAAAACGTTTTCCTTTCTTCAAAGGATAAGTATGTTCCAAATGACCATGATAATGACAATGTGAGCATATTGTCATTATTGAACTAAATGAATTATTTAAAATGATTTCTTTTTCTTTTGTTAAGCATTCAAGCTTAACTTTTAAATCAAAATTTTATTTTTCAAAACTATCAATTTTTATTTTTGAAAGCTCTAAATCCTTTTTCAAAATTTCATTTTGGCTTTCAAAATCTATTTTTGTTTTCAAAAGAAAATCGTTTTCAATTTTAAATTTTGAAATCATTTTCTTATATTTGGAGTTCATGGTCTCAAACTCCGAATATAACCTATCAAAAGCATCTTGTAACTCATCAAACGTATATGAATTAAATTCATTTGAGTTAGAAGATATCTTGGGCTCTTAATAAGCCATTAGAGACACCACCTTTGTTGGTTCTTCTTTCTTGTTTCCATGGATTTCATCGATCTTATTCCAAAGCTCCTTGGCACTTGAACATGAAGAAACCCCTTCATAGATTTCAGGACCAAATGCACAAAACAACATGTGCATGGCCTTGGCATTAAGTTGAGCTTTCTTTCATTCTTTGTCACTCCACTTCTTCTCATTCTTCTTTGGAGAAGAGTAGCCATTCTCGATTATCTCCCATACATCAAGATCATTGGATTGGATGAATACCTTCATTAATTTCTTCCAATGATGATAGTTGATTCCATTGAGGTATGGAGGTTTGTCGGTTGGTAGGGAGTCTTCCATGTAGAACGAGCCGGAGGTGGAAGTCATCTTCTCGGTTGTGTAGGGAATTGGTAGAGCTTCTTCTAGGATCATCTCAAGGTGGTTAAACCTTCTTAACGAGTTAGGCTATGATGCCAATTGTTGGGATTTTCGGAAGCTCAAATCGACAACCGGAACAGTTTGTAAAGAGGGGTCGGAACGGTTTTGTTTTTAGGGAGTAAGGAGATTGAAATATATATAATTGCACAGTGATTTAACGTTCAGATTTCTCAACCAAAGTCTACGTCCACTACCTTAGCTCCTCACCAAGGATTTTTCCAACAAATTCACTAATTTTGTTCTTTCTTTTGAGGATAAAGAGTAACCTTACAAACTCCCTAGTTTTTCCAGGCTAAACTAGAACCTTTCCCTAGCTTTTACATGGGATTAGCTAGAACCTTTCCCCTTTACAAAAGGATAAAAGATGTAAACAAGAAAACCTCTCTAAGGTAGGTGTTTACAAGATTGAGCTCACAAGAACAAAATATTTACAAGAGAAAGATGAAATAAGATTGAAAAACTCTTCTCTTTTGTTTGATTGCTTGGATAATTGTTCTCTTGCATCTTCAAGTATCCTTAGGTTGTATTTATAATTTGGAATGTGTTTGAAGTCGTATATAGTCGTTGGGGATGTTTTGGAGTCGTTTGGAGATGAGAAACAATTAATAAAATAGCTTGGAGCGTGGGGGGAATCGGTACCCCCTCATGGGAATCGGTTCCCTAAGTGCAATCTGTTTTTGACCGTTAGACAGGGGGAGTCGGTACCCCCTGGGGGGAACCTGTACCCCCTGGACAATCTGATTATTCTTGAAACCCTTTAAAAAGAAAATATTTTTGGCTCGATTAAGGCTCGAAATACTTTGTAAAATTATTTTAAAATAGTTTAAGTATAAAACACAATTTTACACTTTAGTAAGGATTAAAAATGGACTTTGAAAGACTTGGAGTAATATTTTGATATTCGAATAATTACATCGAATATACTTAAAAAATCTTTTGTAAAATCTTAAAATTCATTTAACTTAATTTGTTATATCAAAACATAAAAATGTTTTCAACAATATGCTTAAATAAAATTATGATATATGGGTTGTATGATGGAAATCCACGTAGTCATATTAGAAAGTTATAGGTACTATATGAATTGAATTAGGTAAATAGATTAGATTAGTATATAATGAAATAATAGAAGTGATATATGTTTATGAGTTTGATAGAGGTGATATGATTTAGGTGAATATCATAGAATGAGGTATAAGCTATATGATATGATATAAGTATTTTATACATATATGATATAAGCTATTAACCAGGACATATGAGATTATGAGAATGAGAATATAAATGATGTGAGTACAAGTATAAGAAAAATGATATATATATATATATATATATGATAAGATATAAAAAATAATAAGATATAAGCAATGTGAAAAGAAATGTGAAATAGTATGAAAAGTGGATATGAGCTACGTGATATGTGAAAGTGATTTACGTGTTTATATGTATATGTGATTCAACTTATGTGACATAATCTACATGCTATGTGAAAGTGAACTACGTGTTTATGTGAAAATGTGAAATGACATAAATGATGATGCCCATGTTATGTTTCATGAGAGCTAGGGTATAGTTGGCATGCCAAGAGTCGAGGGTCTACGCGGTCTTTCAGGACATATATGTATTCTTTGGAACATGTATGAGGTCTTTTGAGACACATATTTGGTACTTGGCATATGTATACGATTCTTAAGGAATTTTTTACGTGGTCCTTAGGGACATCTTATATGGCACTACGGTGCATTTCTACGCGGCACTTCGGTGTAATTCTATGTGGCACTCCGGTGCATTTATACGAGCTATGGTGACAGCATTTGTAACACCCCAACCCGTATCCGACCCGGATACGAATCCGAGGTGTCACATTGACTTTTAAAAACATGTACTTGTATAAAATAGTGAGTAATTTAAAACTTTTATAACATATAAATAACTAATTTACATAAAAGACATTTTCATTATTACAAAACCAATCAGAGCATGTATCTTTCACTTATTATTTACATATAACTATTCGAAACATTTATAAAACAGTTCATAGCTTAAACAATAGATTCTTTTGAAAACATGACAACTAGAACTTTATATACTAAAATACCTATTATTCACATCTTTTCTGATCTGACCTTTAGTAAGAAGAACTGACCTGTCTTGCTCCACATTGCTCTTTACTCTTCTCGAAACCTACGTGTAAATCACTTACACGCTAAGTCAAAGACTTAGTGAGGCATATAAACATATAAGGTAAACGGTAACTAATAATCATACCTAAACAATTACTACTATCATTTCATACCACTCATACTTTTACATGTAACAAATATATGCATACATATATGTCGTTATCATTCATATCTCTTATCTCATGTTCCTATGATCTCTTATGTCCATATCATATAACATATACCATAACCAATTGCACATATACATATCATGTCGTGTACACTATATATATATACATATCATGTCCTTTTACATATTCATGTAACCATATCATATATTCATATAAGCTCATGGTTTCCTTCACATATACATGTAATAACGTAGTTCATATCCATTCTCATATGAGTTTATATTCATATAAACATAGGATTCACTTTCACATATCACATATTCTTTCTCTTTCATATAACTCATGTCTTGTGATCATGTAAACACGTATCACATAGAATAACATGTCAAACATATTACACAACTGATATAATATTCTCATATATTCATGTAGTTCAGTATCACATATCATATGAATCATATAAATCATGTCACATATACTCACGCATACATAAAATTCACAAATCAAATAACATTTTAAGAGTTACTTATTACCATAGTAACTCCGTCACTGGCTCATTGCAAGCCAATGCTTATTCGATAACATAAGTACAATGAAATTACACTCACCTGGCCTCACTAGTCCATTTCAATCTCTTATCTTCCCTTTTTATCGATATTACTTGTCAATGATTCCAGAACTCGTTGAGGCTCTGAATCTACATAATTATACATTTTAAGACAATTATTAGATACCTACACCTTGTAATTTGATACTAGCAACTTAAACGAACTTATTAAACCAATATTTACAATTTTCCTTTAGTGGGGAATCTGTTCCCTCCTGTGGGGGTATCGGTTCCCCCTTGACATTCTGGAATTCTGTCGTTTGAGAGGGTATCGGTACCCCTTTGAATGGGTACTGATTCCCCCTAACCCAGAAATCATTTTTTCAGCACAAAAATTACTTCATTTCCTCTCAAACACTCCATATATCATCCCTTTTTTCATCTTAACTCTAGTACACATACTTAAACTAATCTATATTCATTTATTTCATCTTAAACCTCAAAATCCTATCTTCCATATGTAATTCAATAATTACATCAATTCTGTAATATGTTTCAAATCCAATTCTATTACTCCAAATCTCTTAATTTAACTATTGACAAGTCAAATTCAACTTAAAATTCAACTTATCAACTTTATTTCAAGATTTCATTCAAAAACTCAAAATCTTTAATCTCTCCTAATTCCACCATCCTTTGTTTTTAAGATGATTTAAGCTTTCCTTAAGCTTAGTTATCATCTAATAATCAAAACCCAACCTTAAAATCAACAATTCATTTATAAACAAAGAAACTTACCTTTGGCTCTTGGCTTCCACGTGAAGAAGAAGAAGAAAGGAGAAGAGAACTCTGGAGAATTCTCTCCCTTTCCACGTGTATATAATTCCATTTTTAATTCCTTAAATGATCAAATGACCATTTTACCCTTTTTTCCTTTAATAATTACTAAATAACCTTCATCATATATATCCAATAATCATTGAACTATTTCATTCTTCTACTTTAGTCATCAAATTCTAAAACTTTACAAATTGGTCACTAACCCATAATTTGGGATGTTACAAATCTCCCCTCCTTTTTTAAAAAAATTCGTCCTCGAATTTTCACTGCACATCTTGAGAAGGACATATCTTCTAACGTTCTCATGCTGCTTTCTGAACTTAATCTTTTGTATCATCTTTAATAACTTGGTTCTTATCTTTCCAATTATTCGACTACCTTTTTACTTTATATCTCCTATCATGTCACTTATCAGATAGACCATAACATTAATTCTTATTACTCAAACTCATAAATCAATCAAATTCCTTGTCAATCTTCAATTGTCTTTGAAGAATCACCAAACTTTTATTTCATCCTTACTTGATTGACTCCAAAACTTCCTTAATACATATAAATCTTTATTCATTTCTCTGACTACATTCACTTGACCAAGAAACATAACCTTAAATCTTCATCATAACTGATTAAACATACACTTTGCATAACTAAACAATTTCTCATATTACCTGACATACCTTTCTTACTTTTGGTTAAACTTATAACCTGTATCTCAACATAATCTTTATCACATCTAATTCTTTAAACTTCATCCTTTTATTTTCTTCATAACTCAAAATCTTCTTATACACCAATCATATATTTCTTTCATGTTCACATACTCTTTTCCTATCACTTAAACTCATCTCTGATTACCAATCTTTATTATATCTTTATAACTTTACTAATCACTTCACTTATACAGAACCTCATTCTTATCGTATCTTGCTTGTATTTTCTTCCATCAAAATTTTCTTTAAAACACATAAATATTTATCTCCTTGCCTATATCATATCTATATGATCAAAATACACAACCACATCCAGATTCGTATCTCATTTGATTAACTTACTTTATGTTTCCTTCAAATCTGATAATTATAACATCCATGCCACTATAGCTAATTAATAACAAATTTTCAATCTAGGGCGTAAGCCCTGATCAAATTAATCATACACATCATTTCAGTTAAAATCAACCCAGTGTAATTCACTTATTGAACCCATACTCTCATTCATATACAGTATTATGCTTTGTCTCCTTTATTACCTTTCATTTCAATGATTAAAATACATAACCATATCTCAATCCACACCATACATAATTAGCTTACCCTGAAATCATCTTCAAATCATTTAACTTTAATACACTACTATCTTATAACTCTGTTAGTCGACATCGATTCTTCCAATCTAAAACATAAACCTTCATCGAACCATTCATATACATTCTTTGCAGTCAGAATTATTTCAACAATAGTTTACTCAACTTATCAAATAAACATTCAATCTCATACACCATATCACTTTCATTATTCAAGCTTAACATTCTAACTTCCTTTATTTATAAACTGATCATTGATGTACCCATACTTAAACTCTTCTTATTAATCCTTAGTTTTACTCAAACATTCGAATCCTCACTTCCTTCACTCTATCACTTTACTATAATCACAATATACAATTGTATCCAGATTCACTTCATATTTGGTTATCATAACCTACCATATCTTGAAATCTTGTAATTTCAATACATTCCGTCCCATAATCTTGTTAGCCCACGCTAACTCTTTCCATCTTAAATACAAAAATAGTATCTACCTCACTTGATACATTTAAAATACTTCTTATCCTTCACATTATTTAATTTCTAGCAAAACACTTAATCCATTCCTTGATCTTTATCCATTTATCCCTTTATAATCCGCATTGTCTTATACATAACTAAACCATATCATGTTCTTCATACTCTCATACTCTTTTATATCACATATACTTATCCTTAACTATCACTCCTTATCACATTTTCATTATTTTGATAGTCAACTTTACTCGCACAAAACCTTATTATTTACCATTCTTATACTTATGTTTTCTCCACTTGTTTAAAAAAATCACCAGATTTCAATACTCATCTAATCCATTTAAAATACTTTTTCTGCTTCGATTTACATAACTTCTAAAAGAGCTTTTAACCCAATTCACAAGGGTTGTCTTTAACCCTGACTTATCCTCAATTAACTCTTTGTTTAATCTTTCAAGATCAAACCTACGGTTGGAGTCTGTCGAACTCTCATCTGATTTGATTCTCTGACGGAGAATATAACTAATTCATGTATGGTTTAAAGTTGAACCAGAATCTCTACCTTTCTTTGATGGTGCTAAAATTCTATGAAGCACTAATTCTCTTAATCATCTGAGATTTTATTTCTCCAAACTTTTCGTTCTGAGCTTTTTCTCTTTAAAGCTTTAACACAATTAACCATTTCTTGAAATGATAACAAATTCAAAACCAGTAACACTCTTTTAATTTAAGGCGCAAGTCCAAACAACAAATCACATGTATCATTTTCAGTAGGAATTAACTCAACAACAATTCTGCTTAGCTTAATAAACTTATAATCATACTTATACAAGGTGTAATTCCCTTGTTTCAAGCTCGTGTATTCCAGTTTCATCTGTCTTATAAACTGGTCATCAATGCACTTATTCTTGAACTCTTATACAATTCTAATCACATCATTTAATCTTTTAACGTTCTTATGGTGACAATTGTCCACCATACTCTAACTTACCAAAGTAGTAACAAAACTACTCAATTCAACATCTCCACTTTGAAGAAATGAAAACCTTCTATCATATCATTCAACCAAAGGTCTATAACAATAGAACCTTCCTCAAATCCACCCTTGAACTTGGTTGCTCGCAACTTTATCAACAAATTTGATACATTCATTCTATGAGTTAAAGAAGTATAAATTGAAAACACATCAGAACATTCTTCAACATGAAGAATAATTTTCCAAATTTTATACAGGCATTTCCTGAGGTGTTCGCTCTTCTCCCTGCCTGGCCAGGGCAGGTGAATGCTATTACCTTCAGGTTTATTACCTTTCACTTCTTTCGAAGCTCTTATTATCATACTTCTATTATCACATAATAATCTATTTTTTTTATTAGCAAGATAGCATACTCCTTACACTATCAGATCAGAATTTTTCACTTTGAGTTGGCATGTACACTTTTTAAAACACTTCTGATTTTGATTTAAGCCTAGAATCGGCTAAACCGTAGCTCTGATACCATTAAATGTAACACCCCAACCCGTATCCGACCCGGATACGAATCCGAGGTGTCACATTGACTTTTAAAAACATGTACTTGTATAAAATAGTGAGTAATTTAAAACTTTTATAACATATAAATAACTAATTTACATAAAAGACATTTTCATTATTACAAAACCAATCAGAGCATGTATCTTTCACTTATTATTTACATATAACTATTCGAAACATTTATAAAACGGTTCATAGCTTAAACAATAGATTCTTTTGAAAACATGCCAACTAGAACTTTATATACTAAAATACCTATTATTCACATCTTTTCTGATCTGACCTTTAGTAAGAAGAACTGACATGTCTTGCTCCACATTGCTCTTTACTCTTCTCGAAACCTACGTGTAAATCACTTACACGCTGAGTCAAAGACGTAGTGAGGCATATAAACATATAAGGTAAACGGTAACTAATAATCATACCTAAACAATTACTACTATCATTTCATACCACTCATACTTTTACATGTAACAAATATATGCATACATATATGTCGTTATCATTCATATCTCTTATCTCATGTTCCTATGATCTCTTATGTCCATATCATATAACATATACCATAACCAATTGCACATATACATATCATGTCGTGTACACTATATATATATACTATCATAAAACAAGTACACCCAAGCGATTATATTGTACCATATAATAATTGTACCGGAGTGCCGCGTAGAATTGCACCGTAGTGCCATATAATAATGTCCATAAGGACCACATATCATTCCTTAAGAATCATATACATATACTATGGATCAAGTATGTGTCTCACCAGACTTCACACATGTTCCAAAGAATACATATATGTCCCGAAGGACCACATATCATTCCTTAAGAATCATATACATATGCCAAGGATCAAGTATGTGTCTCACCAGACTTCACACATGTTCCAAAGAATACATATATGTCCCGAAGGACCACATATCATTCCTTAAGAATCATATACATATGCCAAGGATCAAGTATGTGTCTCACCAGACTTCACACATGTTCCAAAGAATACATATGTCCCGAAGGACCACATATCATTCCTTAAGAATCATATACATATGCCAAGGATCAAGTATGTGTCTCACCAGACTTCACACATGTTCCAAAGAATACATATATGTCCCGAAGGACCACATAGACCCTCGACTCTTGGCATGCCAACTATACCCCTAGCTCTCATGACACATAACATGGGCATTATCTTTTATATCCTTTTACATATTCATGTAACCATATCATATATTCATATAAGCTCATGGTTTCCTTCACATATACATGTAATAACGTAGTTCATATCCATTCTCATATGAGTTTATATTCATATAAACATAGGATTCACTTTCACATATCACATATTCTTTCTCTTTCATATAACTCATGTCTTGTGATCATGTAAACACGTATCACATAGAATAACATGTCAAACATATTACACAACTGATATAATATTCTCATATATTCATGTAGTTCAGTATCACATATCATATGAATCATATAAATCATATCACATATACTCACGCATACATAAAATTCACAAATCAAATAACATTTTAAGAGTTACTTATTACCATAGTAACTCCGTCACTGGCTCATTGCAAGCCAATGCTTATTCGATAACATAAGTACAATGAAATTGCACTCACCTGGCCTCACTAGTCCATTCCAATCTCTTATCTTCCTTTTTTATCGATATTACTTGTCAATGATTCCGTAACTCGTTTAGGCTCTGAATCTACATAATTATACATTTTAAGACAATTATTAGATACCTACACCTTGTAATTTGATACTAGCAACTTAAACGAACTTATTAAACCAATATTTACAATTTTCCTTTAGTGGGGAATCGGTTCCCCCTTGACATTCTGGAATTCTGTCGTTTGAGAGGGTATCGGTACCCCTTTGAATGGGTACCGATTCCCCCTAACCCAGAAATCAATTTTTCAGCACGAAAATTACTTCATTTCCTCTCAAACACTCCATATATCATCCCATTTTTCATCTTAACTCTAGTACACATACTTAAATCAATCTATATTCATTTATTTCATCTTAAACCTCAAAATCCTATCTTCCATATGTAATTCAATAATTACATCAATTCTGCAATATGTTTCAAATCCAATTCTATTACTCCAAATCTCTTAATTTAACTATTGACAAGTCAAATTCAACTTAAAATTCAACTTATCAACTTTATTTCAAGATTTCATTCAAAAACTCAAAATCTTTAATCTCTCCTAATTCCACCATCCTTTGTTTTTAAGATGATTTAAGCTTTCCTTAAGCTTAGTTATCATCTAATAATCAAAACCCAACCTTAAAATCAACAATTCATTTATAAACAAAGAAACTTACCTTTGGCTCTTGGCTTCCACGTGAAGAAGAAGAAGAAAGGAGAAGAGAACTCTGGAGAATTCTCTCCCTTTCCACGTGTATATAATTCCATTTTTAATTCCTTAAATGATAAAATGACCATTTTACCCTTTTTTCCTTTAATAATTACTAAATAACCTTCATCATATATATCCAATAATCATTGAACTATTTCATTCTTCTACTTTAGTCATCAAATTCTAAAACTTTACAAATTGGTCACTAACCCATAATTTGGGATGTTACAGCATTAGTGCACAACCTCTATAGACTCACATATTTATAGTTCTCACATGTGTATATGGGCTAATAAATAAATAACAACAAATATATTACATGTGAGTTGTATGCTTTTGTATTATGAATGGTATTATATGATTTATATGATGATATGTGGATTGTATGATTAAATGAGTCACATGTTGGTTAAAATGCTAGGTATAAGAGGATATGCATTAAGTGATATAAACGATAATAATATTGATAATGAAATAAGGCTAATGATGGAAATGATGAGTGATGAATATATGTATGATATATTGCATATGTGTTATAGGGATTTGTTACATGAATAAGGGTATGAGTGATAGTAATAATTGTTCTTGCATGATTACAAGCTATAGTTTATATTTTATGTTTATTGCCTCACTATGTCATAGACTTAGCATGTGATTGTTTCACACGTAGGTTACCAAAGTGATAAGAAGAGTAAAGAGCAATGTGGAGCAAGACAGGTCAGTTCTCCTTACCAAATGTCAGATCAGAAGAAAGGTGAATAATATATATTTTATTATATAAAATTCTAGTTGGTATGTATTCAAAATAATATATTGTATAAGCTATGAATAGTTCGGTAAAGGTTTTGAATAAGTTATATGTAATAATAATTTTAAATTACTCATTATTTTATACAAGTAAAGGTTTTGAAAAGTCAATGTAACACTTCAGACTCGGATACGGGTTGAGGGTGTTACACTTTTGCTCTTGTCGAATGAGAAGATGCATATTCTTGGGATTTTTTCCTCCGAAATTTACGTGCACATGTTATCACGAGGGAAAACATCTGTGTCATTTCAGATCGCGGAGCTGGGATCAAATGAGCAATGGAGTCTTTGGGTCCAATGTGGCAACCACCCTTTGTCCAACATAGGTATTGTCTCCGACACATTGCTGCGAACTACCATGGAAGGTACAAGAAGAATGATGAGCGTCAATTAATTGTGCGCATGGGTAAGTGAAACTGATGTAGTTTGTTTTTTTTTTCGATCGTTTTAATTTTGCAAAGAAAGCAAGTTAGTAAGTTATACATTTTTTGATCAGGTTTCGAACTACTACCTCGAACGTTTGAATCAATGCTTCAAGATTTGCAAGCGAAGAACGAGGAAGGATACGATTACATTAGCCTCATCGATAAAGAAATGTGAACGAATGCATATGATGGTGGATATCGATATGGACACATGACGACCAACTTGGCAGAGGCAATCAATTCAACCTTAAAGGGTGCAAGTCACTTACCAGTAGCGGCTTTGGTAAAGACTATATATTTTTGTTTGGGGGCGTTTTTTGCGAAGCTCGGGGGACAAGCTCAAACCTAGATGCAAGGCGGTCATGTCTATCACCCTAGATTAGTTGCAGATCTACAAGAAAAAAATTCTGCATCAAATGGAATGTCTATAACAAGCATCTCTAGAAGGCATGAAATGTTTCGTGTCACAGAGTTGTCGCGACCTCTTCAAGGGATTGAAGTTGTGTCGTTAAGAGTAAATCTACGAGACAGAACGTACGACTGCGGGTTTTTTCAAGCTATGAAGTATCCATGCTCTCATGTGATAGCAGCTTGCTCGCATACACGTCAAGACTATAACCATTTTGTGGATCTCGTATACCTACTATTTGAAGTTTTTAAGGTATACGAATTTGATTTTCCCCCCATAAGTAATGATAAAGACTCTAATGAGGTTCAAGTTTGGCTTCTGATTGTACCAAATCTGAGTTTATTGAGGGAGCGTGGTCGTCCAAAATCCAATCGAATTCATTGCGATATAGATATTCAAGAAAGATCTAGACAAGACAGAAGATGTGGGCATTGTAGAAACCCAGAACACACTAGAAAAACATGTCCACTTCTGTTGCCATCAAGTAACAATTGATGAGGAAATTATGTATTTGTTTATCAAATAATAATTCTTGTACTTTAATTTACATTTACTTCAAGTTAATTTCATTCGATAATCGCTGATGAAGATTAAAAAAACGATACAATAATACGAGATTGGACGTTTGTGTTATATGTGATTATAATAAAAGAGATAATAAGTGACAAACTTAAGAAAGTTATCGAACACAATCATTAAATTTTATCAAACTAATAACAATTTGGTATTTCAAAATAATTTTAAATACAACAAACTTACAATAAGTATTAAATGGTAAATGATAATCAAATTACAATAACTAATATTAAATGGTAATAAACAAAATTAACTGAAATACAATAAAAAAAAGTCCAACAAATTTAACAAAATAAAGTAAGTATTAAATGAGAAATAATAAAAAATTACAATTAAAAAGTCCAATAAACTAAATACAGATATAATAAAAAACAAAATCTATCGATGAATGCGACGCGAATGTGTTCCGCAGGGCAGTGGCTGTCGGTCTCGAGGTGGATTTCTTCATATCACTGGTTGTGACTCCTCGATGTCATCATCATCGTCATCATCATCCTGAGTAGGTACATTAGGTTGATGAGGAGCTGATGACGATGAAGCACCTCCATATAATAAGGACCCTGGAGGTGTATGTCTGACTATCTCACCGGCCTGCGAAAACTGGGAAAACTCATAAAACCCAGACATCGTTGAGTGTGAAAACTGTACAGGAGGTGTCTGTGCTACGGCCATGGGTGATGAGGTTGAACCCGCTAAATATTTAGTATATGAACCCCAAGTCAGATATGCAAACATAGACCCATAATAGCCTCCAAGAGAGGTCATCTGTGACGGTGGCGGGGGGGTCATAAAACCAGGTGAAGGCGGCGGCATCTAGTAATGGAAAGGCGGTGGCGGCATCATATATGGCTGCGGTATGTAAGTCGCTGGATATGGTGGCTGCTGTGAAGGTCCTGCTGGTGCAGCTGAGGATGAACTACAAGCACCTGCTCTCCGTCCACGAGTTAGGGAATGATGGTGTTGTGTCGGTGAACGTCTCTGTCGAAGTCGTGGAAAGGTCTACCCTCGTGCATCATCAGGAAGCAGAAACGGTTTCTCGTTACTGTTGAACCACTCATAATAACTGTCAGCAACCATCAAGAGGTCAAGTAAAATGGCCTCTCTACGGGGAAGGCGCCGATGTCGATCCTCCCACAACACGACCCACTCATGATGCCTCACCAGCCAATCTGTATATGTCTTGCCGCGTCTATCTGTGCTATGCAACTCATCCATATTACGAGGTGCTTCCAGAATTGGTTGAAAACAACCAAATTGCCGGAGCACGCGATCAGTGGAGTGCCACTCGACGGTCGCATAACAGATCAAGGGGACCATCGCCATCCAAACATCTGATGGGCCCTTCAACTCAGGTGGGATCACCGCCCTCACATCATCAGTAGAATATGACACCCATTCAAACTAAAAAAAATATATATATAATTTTTATCAAAAGAATAATCTAATTATATAACTATAATCTAAAATCAATTTTTAAACATTAAAATTCATACATGTATGTCAGCCTTCTGATCGATTAGCACCCTAATTTTTTTCTAAATCATCATGTAGCTCTTGATGATTTTTCCTGTCCGTAGACCACCTATTCAAGGAAAAAAAATTATTATACGCTTTATAAAATTATTAATATACGAAATCAGTTTTATAATTACCTCAGGAGTAGTGGAAATATGAATGGGTTCTTCACAACGGGGCATAAAAAGGGCAATCGATTCCATGCCCAAGACTGCAGCAGCATGAGACATCTGTTGATAGCATTACACGTGTAGTCAGTGGCTCGACACATCTCCCTGTACAGCAAAGCCAAAACTACTGAGCCCCAACTGAATGATCCGACCAGATGAAAGTCGCTTAGATGTCGTAACCACATGCAGTGAACTTGGTTGCGCGATTTGTCCGGCATCAGTAACCCTCCTATCAGCTGCAGTATGCATGCTCGTGCATACATTTTAACTTCATCCTCAGACGCGTCCTCGCTCAACTCCTGAAAATTGGCATCTTACCAATTTAACGGTATCCGACCACCGTTAAAACTTTCCGGGACACGTCCTAGATTTTTCCTGCACAAAATAGTCCAAGAACCCTACGCGATCCTTGATATAACATCCCCATCCACCGGAAGCCCCAGGTGCATAGCAACATCCTCAAGTGTAATCGTGTACTCTCCGCACGGAAGATGGAATGTGTGGGTCTCTGGCCCCCACTGCTCTACTAAGGCAGAGATAAGGTCTAGTTCTATCTTACAGTGACCCTGATATCTACCTATGTAACCAAAACCAGCCTCTACTAAATACGACAAGACACGGCTAGGTATCACTAACTTAAGGTTCCTAATAAAATGATCTAATACACGGTCCTTCTCCTAAAAATAAATAATTACAAAAATTAATTCTTAATCTAATAATCGTGCATTAAATAAATCAACAAATTATTACTAATAATTTAAATTAAATTAAAACGTTAAAATGTTACCGTATCATCAAAGTGTCAAGATATACGATTTCCATCCAAGCGAAGTAGACCGCCTTCTATTATATATTTGCAAAAAAAAATATAAGTAAAATATTAAATAAATTAAAATACTTAAATAAATTAAATACAAAATATTAAAAATATAATAAAATATACTTTAAACAGAGAATATAAGAGTATTTGAGAGAAGTTGGTGTGATTAAAGTGATTGAGAATGGGGGTATTTATAGGGAGGATTGAGGTGTGAAGCGTCGGGGTATGGGGGTAATTAAACATATAGCGCGGGGAGGGGGCGAGCCTTTCTGACGCGTGGCAGATACACAGGTAAGGCGCGGCCCCTGATCCGAGCTATACCCACGTGTATCCCATGTCAGCATATAGCGCGGTGCAGGTGGGGCGTCTTACCCCACGTGGCGCCAAATCAACATATAACACGGTTCAGGGGGCGCGCTTTACTGCTAAGAGTGTTAGATCGGGAAATATAGTCTGACCGGTGTTAGATCGGTAAATATTCTGATCATCGGTGATTTTTTGAGAAAAACGCCCAATCTAACTTATATGTGAACTCTCTTAACTCTTAGTGGTTGATGGCAAAGTAGTTAACATCAATATCGGTATATTTATATGAATACTAAACTATAACCCTAATAAAAACTCATTCTTGTTTACTCAAAAATCAATATATTTTTAATATATATCAGGTGATTACAATGGTTAAGAAATTATTGTTATTCTTTAAAATATTAAGTTCAAGTACCCCATATGCAGGGATATATAAGCATTTAATGCATTGAATATTTGAATAAATATTATGTTATATTCATTTTAAACTAATAAAATAAACCAAAATTAAATGATTTGATACTTAAAATTAGTGCAACTGATGCCAATATTTTTTTTTGCTTACATTGATAGAGGGTATTCACTAATCATTTTACAAGATTCGAGTAATAATATTTGTGTATTTATAATGTGTGATTATTATATATTCGAAGATTATTTTCGGAAATTATTAGTCTTTCGATAGTCAAGATTTTGAACTAATCCTTTTACTTGCAAAAATCTATAAGTCGCTTACATCCTTCAAGCACAGGCCTCTGAGTCAATTATAGCGTATGGACAAAACTTATGATAGATCTACATTATTTACTAAAATGAATTTCAGACGATTATATCTATCTAGCATGTTTACCTACGAATAGTGATAATGATCTTATAACTGATACAACCAACTATGATTATTATAAATATCTTTCGCCCTCGATTGAGAGTAATTTTTTTTCTTTAGACTTTTATCTAGACAAGTCATCTTCTTCCTCACTTTATTTTCACTTCCTTCTAATAAAAAATCACCGGTCAACGATCGATCCTCTACCAACTACGACTTTTAATCTAATAAAAAAGATGAATTGTCAACTGTTTACTATATTAATTTATTTTCATCAAGAATGATCATAATTTGTTCCTATCAAAATACGTGACTTATACCAAAAACTAGCCTGATAAGAGTATATGGGAATGGGAACCATATTGCAGGCTGTCAAAGTATGGCCACTCGTGATTCTCGAGTCATAACTCAATGGGAACCACAAAATATCTTAGTCAGACTAGGCAAAGTTGTGAAACTCCGACCAACTGACCCACATTATTTCCAGATCTAAAATGATTCAAAATTTTAAAATCAAAATGATGATTCAAATTGATGCAGTCCAAAATTATGTAGACATGGTACAAACACCACTTCAGATGCAAGGCTTCCAGTTTAAGGATTAAAAAAATTGAAACAAATATTGAGAAAAAAAGAAGAAGATTGCTTAGAATCAATGACACTGATTGAATAGGATTTGGATATCGGGACTTACAAATCCGGCAGTGGTGGAGATCGGTGGACGCTGGCTGCGATTCGTCTTCAATCAATTACAAAAAAGATCTGAATCTAAAATTGAATTAGGGTCTGTTTGTTTCACTGAAAACATTTTCCGGAAAATGAAATCTGGAAAATAAATTATATTTCTGGAAAACATTTTTCAGAAAACAGTTTCCAGTGTTTGGATGATACATTGTAAAATGTTTTACAGTGTTTGGTTAATTTTTTAGAAAACAATTTTCAGAATCTCTTTTTAATAAAGAAACATACATATTCATTTTTATTCTTTACCTTAGTTTTAAAGGTTCATTTTTTTTATATAATTATATTTTATAAAAAAAAATATTTTTATAAATACGTCAAACTATATTTTTAGATAATATTAATAATTTATGTTAATTGTGTTACAAATACACTAATTTAGGTTTAAAACCTTCATGATGCTTATTCATTCATTTTTTTAGAAATGAATTTCAACGTATAATTAATATTATGGAGGTTTATTTGATATAATATTAATAATATATTAAAAATATATTAAGAAGGGAAGGTATTTCGAAAGGAAAAAGAAGGGAAGGTATTTCGGTAATACTTCAAATATGTCGGTAATGACACATACAATGGCTAAAGGCATAACTGAGGTAAATGAAACTACATGTCTAAGGTGTTAAGAGGAAGGCTATAGCATTACTAAAGGAACAACAATCTACACAGAACATTCCAGTAAATCATTACACCTTTCAAAGAAACTCAATTAAAAATAAAAGTAAACAGCCTATGAGTTGCAACTGTTATTTTCCTAATGATATAGGAATCAACTATGAAGCGAAACTTGGGTCGCATAAAATCCAAGCCTATACAACTCAGGAGATTGATGCCAGCTTAAGCAAAGAAAATTGTCAAGCAACATAGTCGTTTTAATGAAAAATGAAGATTTTAAGCACTCAAAGATGATGGCAGACAACAAAAACAACACTAAATTTTTCAATATTCAGAGCATACTTCTTCAATGCTGGTGCTATGATCAGTTGACAGCTGTAGTGCAGTCAATCTCATGGACCGAGCAGAAGCCTCATTAACTGGCTTAACTGTGTTTTCACCCGGTGCCAATGTCTCCTCCATTATACCCTCCATGCTTGATCCATTTTCCTCGTGCTTTCTTCCCTCCATACTGGAACCAACATCTTCTGCTTCATAAGAAGATAAAGTGCTAGAGCAGCAGCCTTCTCTGGGAAGAACCTGTACAGATTACCAAAAACATCAAAACCCCCCTCCAACGTCAGTCAACGTTAAGCAGATGAACATCAAATTTCAGTTCAAAAGCAACAATCAAAGCCACGTGACCATATACAACAATTCAAACCAAATATCCCTCAATTTCATAATCCATACAAATAGCATAAGTGCAGAATCATTCGTTTTTAATCAGAAATGCAAAATCGTCATAGAATTCAAGATCAAAGCATTTAAAAAAAGGTCAATAAATAAAATTTCAACAATAAAAAAAGAACCCAATTCACAGAACATAAATCAGGTGCTACAGTAACTCAAAAGAATCCACCAACCAACAAAAAATCGATTAAATAAAAAGCAAATCAAACCCCAAAAAAGCGTAGAGCTGAACATAGTTCTTCAAGTGCTTCTCTTGACTGGACATCCAAGAAAACACCACAACTATGGAAAATGAAAATGGAACTTTTAGAACTTTATTTTATGCCTCATCGGTGAAATTGAAAATGGAAAATGAGGGAAAAATGAAACAAGAAAAGGAGATCAAGGAAGATGAAAAGGGAGAAGATGAAACGAGAGATACCAGAGAAGACGACCACCTGCCTCGTCGGTGAGAAGGATTTCAAACAGTCGATCGATTTTCCGGTGTGGAGCAAGGGAGGAGAGAACCAAAGACTGTGTTTTCTGTGTGGAGCAAGGGACAGGACAAAGCTGGAAACCAACTTACTCTTTTCCAAACGGTAAGTTGAAATACCGTGTTTTCCTCTCCTTTTCCATTGATTGTAAAACATTTTACGTTGACCATAGTGTTTTACGGGAACCAAACACAAGAAAACGGGGAAAACATTTTCCGTAAAATGTTTTCCACTTTCCAAACACACCTTAAGTTTCTACTAAGCAAAGATAGCGAGAATTGTTAATTGTGAATTTAAAGTGAGAAGTTGAACTTCGTCATCCATCATGCCTGCGTTCGAAAAAAAGAGAGAAAAGAAAAGACCTAATTGACATGGCGATGGCGATCAAGAAATCAGCTCTATCTCTTTCTCTCAATTGCGTCGGACAGAAAGATAAAAGAGATCTCATCTGAAGAAGAAGAAGACAAATGCTTCGTTGCGGTGAAGTTACAAATTCAAATGATTTTCCCGGGAGCAATTCATGGGCCTCTTAAGCCTTTAACGTGATAGGCTTATCGGCCGAATTAGATTCTAAGAAGCTGATATAGCCCGACTGCCCGAGACCTCTATCTTTTGTTTCGCCTATTGAATTTATTGCATCAAAAATTAATAAAATTATTTATATAATATTTTAAAAAAATCAATGATAATATGACATTATTTTATAACAATATGTCAACAATGTCATTAACTTTTTAACGATGAGTTATTAAAATGAAATTAAAACGTAATGTGATATATAATTTTAAAATTAAAAATAATTGAGGGATCAAAATGAAATAAAAATGATAATTGTAAATACTTTTCTCTCTTTTTTTACATCATTTTAAATTGTTACTAATTTAGTTAGTTAAACAAAATTATAATTGACTCATCTAACTTTTAAGATCCTATCAATTAATCAATATTATTAAAAAATATTTATTTTAACCATCATATTAAAATTTTAAAGATATTTAACTCAATAAACCATTTTATTAAGATAATACAACATATCATCATCAATTTAAAATTTAATTTGCTTAGCCGCATTAATGAGGAGCAACGAGGGAATTCGTCAAAGGAGAGTCGTAAACTCTAGTTTATCCCAGAAACTTCCTTCGCGTCATAATTTATTTCCTTTTTAACAAGGTTTAATGTCATAATCGGTCCCCAGAATTTGACAAATTATTAATTTGATACTTTTACTTTAAAATATTCAATGTTATATACTTTATATTATAAAACCTTTTATCATTGTGGCATCTAATACTAACACCATTGAATATTAGTTATAGTGTGACCTTTGATCAAATCAAGTGTTTATTTTGAAAGTATAAAATATTTTAAAATTAAAAGAATTATATTTTATAAAATATTATTATTTTTGAAATGTAAAAAAAAAATTAGATTACTTGTTTAAAAAGTTTAAAGTATATTTTTGGTATAAAAAACTTTTAAAATATTTGAACCATAAAATTATGAAATTAAATTATTTAAAAAAATTGAAAACTTAAAATCTAAAAATTGAGTATTAATTTTAAAAATAATAATTGTTTAAAATAATTAAAATAAATCAAAAATAATATTTAAATATTTAACCACCATTAACTTTTAAGTAAAAAAAACTTACTTATAAAATTATAATAACTTAATTTATTATTAAAATATATAAATATTAAAATAGTTTTACTATTTTTTTTAGTTATTGAAGAAGTTATTTTAAAAACTAAGAGTTACTCTTTAAAAGGAAAAAAATTAAAATCAAGTGCTGCCATAAGTATCATATTGAATATTTTTAAAAATAAAAGCACCACATTAATAAATTTGATAAAATTCAGGAGATATTATGAAAATATACATTTTAATAATATAAAGTGAATTGTTGACCTAATAGAAATCTCTACAACATTCTATTCTGATCTAAACCCTATTATATATATATACATAAATCTAAAGCGTGAAACACACGTAGTGTTCTTCACATCATACAATACTGCAACAATAATGTAATTGCTCGAATCCGTCCTTGATCGTTTTGGGATATTCTCTTCGTCGCCGACGATGGACTGGAAAGAAACTCCGGACGCACATGTCTTCGAGGTCGAGCTTCCCGGCTTCAAAAAGGAGGACGTGAAGGTACAAATTCATGAAGGGAGAGTTGTTCATGTCAGTGCTGAAAGAAAAGATGATGAAGAAGACGATGATAAAGGCGGGGAGTCGCGGTGGCATTGCCGGGAGCGGAGATCCGGAAGAAACTTGTTCAGGCAATTCAGTCTGCCCCGAAATGCCAAGGGTGATGAGATGAAGGCTTCGATGCGTGACGGTTTGCTCGTTGTCGTGGTGCCTAAAGTCGATGAGGCGTACGTGAAGGGTAAGAAGGAGAGCAGAAGGATGGAGATTGATATCATGGGTTCAGGGGAGGAAACCCACAGTTCTTCTAAAGGACTTGGTCGTTTCCTCTGCCGTAAAGCTTGAACCACTTGGATTATTTAGTAATTCGTGTATTGTACCAGGTTTACGTTCTAGATGAAACTGTGTTGTAAGCTTTTATGTTTTTGGTAAATTTTGAATGTATTTAAAAATTATAAATTTAAGTGTTTTATTTATATATTGTTTGTAAATTTTGTTTAATCCTTAAAAATTGATTATCCAATATATTTAATTTTAGAGAAAATAACCTCAGTGACAAAAAATACCAGATAATATACGATTTTGACCAATTTTTTTTGGATTTGCGAAAATGACCAACAAAATCGCAATGCGATCTCTAATTCGTATTGCGATCTCCACTATCACAAATTCGCGTTGCATTTCGCGTTGCGATTTTCCATTTCGCGTTGCGATTTTCCATTTCGCGTTGCGATAGTCTACAGTTGTTGTTGCGATTTTCCAAATTCGTTGCGATAGTCTACATTTGTTATTGCGATAGTCTACAGTTGTCGTTGTGATTTTTCAAATTCGTTGCGAAAATTCATTGTGATAGTTAAAAAAATGATTTTGTTTCTTAAGAATTTTCTCTAAAAGGATAGTATCCGCGCGGACGTGTCGAAGACACATATTACCACGACCACGACCACGAGACGAGACAGACGGCGGCGGCGGCGGCGCTCGAGAGTCCCCCTTGTTCTCTATCACTCAGCAAGGAAGTGAGAAAGCCAAGCCTTAAAAACAACTGAATCAACAACCAATTGCATTAGTATTATACGATTAAATATGTCATAATTAAAAGTCAATCTACAATCAATCGCGATTATTGCAATTTTAAACAAAACATTCAAAAATAATATCACTATTTAAGGCTCAATCTCACATAGTATTGGGAACAAGTGTTGGTAATGCTCAAATCCCACATAGTATTAGAAACACTATTGGGAATGGTATTTAAGGCTTGGCTTTCCCACTTCCTTGTTGAGTGATAGAGAATAAGGGAGACTCTCGCGCGCCGCCGCCGCCGCCGTCCGTCTCGTCTCGTCTTCGACACGTCCGCGCGGATATTATCTTTTTAGAGAAACAAAATCTTTTTTTAACTATCACAACTCGCAACAACAACTGTAGACTATCGCAACGAATTTGGAAAATCGCAACGACAACTGCATACTATCGCAACGCGATTTTCAACTATCGCAACGTGAATTTGCGATAGTGGAGATCGCAATGCGAATTAGAGATCGCATTGCGATTTTGTTGGTCATTTTGGCAAATCCAAAACAAATTGGTCAAAATCGTATATTATCTAAGATTTTTGGTCAATGCGGTTATTTTCTCTTAATTTTATTCGACCTCTAGAACAAAATGTCGATATGTCCGAGTGGTTAAGGAGACAGACTCGAATCGAATCTTGCTGTCGACGTACATTCTTTTTTCCTTCTTCCTTAGTCTAGCCTGCATCTACTTTTCACCAATTTCCTTGCATGAAGGTTTAGATGCATCAACAAGACTCTTATTTTACTATTCAAATAGAGACAAATATTAGTTGTAACTCAGCCTATATGTGAAAAGATTTGTTTAGACGATAATTTGAGTATATGAGATATGTATATTTTTTTCCGAATTCATTAACTGAAGTAGTTACGTCTTATATGATGATTGTCCGAAATAATTATGTGATTCATTAATGTGTTATATAAGTACGTGAAGTATTCAATATTATGAAATTTAAAAATTTGAACTTTAATTGTCTTGGTAATATATTTGGTTAGTCACAGGGTCCTTAGCATTTTTGTACGGGTTATACGAGATATATTATGAATTACGGTGTAAAATCTTCATTTTGACATCATGATAGGAGGGTTGGGAGAACTCAATATCATTTCAGATGTGAAGGTTGGGGCTTTCGAACTGGAAAGGTTATTAAGAAAGCCAGGGGCTGAATATATATTCAAATTTGACAAATGAATCATTAAAACAAGTGTGTTGATAAAAACAAAAAATTCAT
The DNA here is from genome assembly GCF_006381635.1 of Hibiscus syriacus. Taxonomy (NCBI): domain Eukaryota; kingdom Viridiplantae; phylum Streptophyta; class Magnoliopsida; order Malvales; family Malvaceae; genus Hibiscus; species Hibiscus syriacus. The sequence continues at coordinate 1,754,507 of NW_024062953.1, read as the reverse complement.
GTTCATATTTTTTAATCACTAATGTGATCATATATTAAGTTTTATGTTTGAAATCACGAAATGATGAAAGTTTTTATGTGCTAACGTATAATAGATGTCAGATACTTTATATATTGTATTACCTATTTGTTATGTTTCTGACTCCGCTTATCTTAGTGAGCTTGTAAAACTCACTTCGTTTGTGTTTTGACTTCGATTATCTTAGTGAGCTTGTAAAGTTGATTCTATTTTTGTTTTGAATGCTTTTGTAGGTTGTGGATAAATTTATTTAGATTAGAATTGCATCGAGTCGAGTGAGAAGCCTATTCATTTGCTATCAAGCAATTTTTGTATATGTTCTATTAATTCCTTAGCTTTGTTTATAGGGGTGATTATGTGTGAATGTGGTTATAGAATGAATAAGTGTTATTTAGGAGTATATGACCAAATGAGTGGATATAAGCTTTAGTATAGTGATAATCATGACTGGATGGTTCAGATGCATATATTAAGTATGAATCATACTTGATGGATGTTATTAGATCGATGAATGTATTTGCCGAAGGAAATATGAAAATATGCATGTTAGATAATTATTGAAAGTTATTACCCTGCTCAACAGTAGCATTTTTAATCCAATCAGCCATAACCTCCTTGGACAATTTATAAAAAATTTAAGTAGGGGTGAATTTAAGAAATTTTAGGGGCGAAAACATATTTTTAATAGAAATATATAAGAATTTAAAAATTTTAGTGAGGGACGACCGCCATCACCCGCCCCTCTAGATTCATTCTGAGCAGCATCGACAGGTAAAGAATATTGCATCAGGTCACGCAACAAGCCAACACCAAAATCTCTAATAGCAGGATCAACAGTGCCCACTAGAGAATTGAAAAAGTTTACAACTTCAGAAGACATTTCATCAAAAGTAGTAAGTAAATTTCCTGATTCATTGTGCGGTTCAACTATTGAGAAAGATCTTGGCAAGCAAGGGATCGCTTTAGGTTGTTTGGGTAAGGACTTAGGTAATTGGTAATGTTGATGTTGGAGCTTTGAGGCTAATAACAATATGAGCTGGGGTTTGAAGATAATTCTTATTTTGTGAGCGGAAGTTCATGGCTTATTTGTTACAGCTCCTGATGATAGGAGGCTTAACTTTGGGAAGAGCTTAGGCCCAAGAAGGATCGAGTGGTATGACAAAATTTTATTTGGATCTCTTGCATGTGCCTATACATGCGATCATAGCTTAGCTTATTGTTTTGGGGAGACTATCAATCAAGGATCGACTCATTTTGGATAATTCTTGCTTTTATAACTTCACGTACATAGTTAACTATATATAGAGTTTATTGTATCAAAATATGACCCTCATTTTCTAAGTCCCTAATTTTTTAAGTGTTTCGGTTTCATCCATAAACTATGACTATCATTTTAAATTAGTCCTCAAACTTTTGAACATTTTAATTTTATCCTCAAACTATGATTTTCATTTTAAATTAGTCCCCAAACTTTTTTGAACATTCCAATCTTATCCCAAATTATATGTATATACTAATCACATCCCTTGTTAATAACATCGTTGGTCAAATTATAATATTATATTTTTGAAAAAAAATAGGTTAAACTATGGTTGATATTAATTACATATTTGGATGAAATTGGAAGATTCAAAAGTTTAGAGAACGATTTAGAAAAAATATTAGTTAATTATATCATATATATCCCCAAACTACGACCCTCTTTTTAAATTAGTCTCCAAACTTTTGAATCTTCTAATTGCATCCCTAAACTATGACCCTTAACTTTATGTATTATGAATTAAAATAAATACTTAAAATATTATTTTTCACCATTTTGAACATCATGGCATCTAGAATAATGTAAAAAATAATTTTTGTAAAGATAGAGAAGGAAATGAAAATGCATAAAGGGAAATTTTGGCGGTAGCAAAACATAATGAAGCAGAAGGGCCACGAGTGGGCCGAACCTCTATTTCTGCGCCGTTATGCGGGGCCCTGACTTCGTTTTTGTTTATCCTTCATTTAAATATAATAAAAGAAAATCTCATTTTACTTTTGGTTCAAGTTGTAGGCGTGCTTCATCTTTGCTTCTCCACAAAGTTTGAAGTTATTAGTAGCCCATGCAGGGATGGATGACCCGCGAGTAGGAGAATCGGAATTTCTAAAAATTTAAATTTTTTATATATTTTAATTTTTATATATTTTTTATTTAAAATTTTGTTTTGTTTTTCAAACATTTTAGCAGTTTGTTTTCGGTATAAAATTCTTCGTCCGTCTTTAAGCTTATGCTACATTATTCCAAAAAAAATGAAATTTTATTTTAAATAGTCTAAAATAATTATAAGGTAGTATTTGTTTAAATGTAAACACATCCAACAGCCATAATTGTTTGAATCTGAAACTTCTAGATAAAGGAACATTCATTTTTTTACAACTAAGATCACTTGATGAATTATTCGAAAAATTATATTATACCATAACACGTGACATAATCACAAATTTTATATTATAATATTAAAATATAAAGAATAAGAATATAATATTTTAAAATAATTTTTTAATATTTATATATAAATTTATTAAAAATATTTTAGAAAAAATAAATAAATGTCAACTAACACCTGTTTTTGTAATGTGACTGCCAAAATTTAAATGTCAACATTAACATATACATATTCATATGGTCAAAGTTTTCTATTAGTCTTTATGTTATATTAAAATTTTTGATTTAGTTTTAATATTTTAGTTTTATCAATTTTAGTTTTAAAATTTTAAAATTTTGGCCTCGAATCAAAGAATCTGTGAAGTCAAAATTCTGCCATTAGTCGATATATTTTGTTCAAATTTCATCATTTTAAATACATGAGATTTAGGGTGTGTTTAACATTGCTTTTCAAAAATACTTTTAGAATTATGAGTAATACTAAACATGTAATTTGTCAAGTTAAGAGTGATTTTTAAAACCCGAAATTTATAGATTTCGATCAAAATTATTTATTTATCTTTTTTCTATTTTCAAAAGTAATATCTAAATAGATATTTTATCTATTTAATTTTTTTTTGTAATAATACTAAACAATTAAATCTCTAACCAAACAATTTTAATCGTGTTTTTTTTTCAAAAATAATATTAAACTAACCCTCAGTCATATTACCCCTATATTAATCAAGTCAAGACAAAATATTTTAGTTTCGAACAATACCAAAACTAAAATTGATTAATCGATCAATAAATCTCTGTAATATCCAGTTCAGATTAATCGATCAATAAATTATTCCTATATTATTAAATAAAAAAATCAAACCTAAATTTTGGTGCAATATCCTTTGTTGTGCAATTCACATGGCTAAATCCTTTCAACACCCATCTTTTGTTCACCCAAGATATTGCTATCTCAATTTTTATTTATTTGAAATATTTGTATCTCATGCACACGTACATCAAGTGACAATAACATTAACTATAAACTTAGTGAGATATGCAAGATTAATAATACAGGTCATATACTTAAACTACACGTTTGTCTTCTTGTTGTTGATTGCTAGCTCACCTACTTTAATAATGTTCGTCGTTAATTACAATTTAATTTATAAACATAATTAGAGTTATAGGATTCGAATCTTAATCCCATCATGATGGGAATTAGGAGGCCCAAATACTATAATTTGTCACTTATATTTTAAGGTTTTTTTTCATGGTTTTTATTTAATATATAGATTATGTAAAATTTATTTTACATAATTTATTTATTTAATCTTAAATTCAAAATTAACCTTGAAGCACTATACCCTACACGTAAGTCCTAAATCATAACTCATAAGATTTAAACATTTGAGTCTAAAATGGGATATATGACATTAAAGTAGACAAATAATACAAAATAAATTTTACAAAGCTATGGTATAAAATTTTTCTTCTATACAAATTTTAATCCATTAATGATATTAAAGTATAGAGTAGGGGAGATGAAATATAGGATTTAGGGTTAATTGCATCAAATGCTTAAGATTTTGAATTGGTCTTCAAACTTTAAAAATGTTATATTAATTAGCTAATTTTATTAGTTTAATTATCAATTAAGACATTAAATGTTTGTTTATATATTTAAAACATACTAATCAGAAAATATTTATACACGTAGAGTGAATAACTTGGATCAATTATGCTAAAATATAAAGAAATAATTCTATTGGATTTCACAAACTATTAATGCACAGAGGATGAGATAATGGTTCTAGATGGTTGATTTGATAAGTCGTCTTAAAAGTGCTATCTGATAAACGTTGAGATAAACTACTAGAGACAACATTGTAAATTTATTCAAAGATGAATTGAAATCAAAATGTTGAAAGTTGTAGATAAAAAAATTGTAGCTTTTCATTCAACTCAGACAAGGTAAACTACATAATCCCTCTAGATAAGCACCACTAATCCTAGTGTTGTAGATCCCTCCATTCGAAGTCTTTTGTTTAAGTCACAATGATACCCACAAATCTCTCACAATAG